>NW_022987624.1:0-215000 GCF_902827165.1 Trematomus bernacchii
TGTGTTACGTCCCCACTAAGGTCTAGGGGACCTGGAGACAATAACACACAACAACCAATAAAATGAGTCAGCGTAAAGGTTTGACAAAAGGTTTATTCTTGTAAACCTTTTAAACTGAACAGAACCTTACAGAAATACTCTGTGTGTGAGGAGGAGGAGGAGTCGAAGGATTGTGCCAAACAAAAGAAACAAGCATAACAAAACCAGGCCTATCCTCTACGGCTATCCTTTGAAACCAAAACTCAAACAAAAACCCTCACTACCTAAACTACTCAGAATTGGACAAAAACAGAATACAGGGGTGGCAACAATCCGCTAACCTAGTGTGTCTTAACATTAGTTATCTACGTGATGAGAAGTGTACAGGGTACCCCAGACTTACCTAACTACTCCACCTCTCAACACACACACTTTCAACAAAGATTATACAAAATAAAGAGAAATGTTTTCTCTACAAGGCAGTCAATTGCATGCTCCTCCATCAGCAATCAACCCAGAGTGAGAGAGCGAGAAGACTTCCTGGGTGCCTCCTTTATGGTCGGCCCTGGCTGCTGATAGGCCAGCTGAGGGTGAGAGGATCCAATCAGCCATCAGACTCTGGTGCACAGGCAGGTCCTCATCAACTGCTGATTAGCTGTGCAGAAGACAGGGAGAAGAGAAAAACAGGAGGGAAGGAGAATCACACAAGTACAGCCTGCCTGGCACGTAACACCCCCACACATATAAATCCAAACAGTATGTTTGGACCTGACAATAAACATTTACATAGCACGAGATAGTGCATCGGCAAGAACATTATCGGCCCCCTTTTTATGGCTTATGTCAAGGTTGTAGTTCTGGACGATCAATGACCAACGCATAAGGCGTTGATTGTGGTTGTACATCCTTGCAAGAAAAACCAGGGGATTGTGATCAGTGTATACCTTAATAGGTTTTTCACTGGAGCCAAGATACACCTCAAAGTGCTGCAAGGCAAACAATAAAGCTAAAGCTTCCTTTTCAATAGTAGAGTACTTCAACTGATGTTTATTAAACTTTCGGGAGAAGTAACTCACGGGGTGATCGATGGCCTGTGCATCTTCTTGTAGAAGAACAGCCCCTGTCCCAACTCCACTGGCATCGACTTCAAGCTTGAATGGCTTCGAAAAGTCTGGTGCAGAAAGAACAGGAGTGCAACACAGAATACCTTTTAGGCTCTCAAATGACTGCTGACACTCACCGGACCAAACAAAAGACTTTGAGGGACTGGTCAACGTAGTGAGTGGGGCCGCCACCGGGAGAAGTTTTTGCAGAAAACGGCGATAGTACCCTGCCATTCCTAGGAAGCGGCGAAGTTCCTTCCTGGTGGATGGCTCTGGGATGGAGGCAATTGCCCTGATCTTTGCATCAGCAGGGCACACCAGCCCTCGACCAACCTGCTGACCAAGGTAGAGAACGGTACCTTTTCCAAACTCACATTTGGCAAGGTTTAACGTTAAGGATGCGGCCAACAAGCACTTAAAAACTTCTCTTAAGGTAGACATGTGGCTAGCCCAGTCATTAGAATAGACAACAATGTCGTCCAGATATGCCTTACAGTTTGAAACATGTCCTAATACAAGATTTACAAGCCTCTGAAAGGTGGCAGGTGCGTTACACATACCGAAAGGCATCACAGTGTACTGAAGGAAACTGTCAGGTGTCACAAAGGCTGAAATATCAGAAGCACGCTGTGTTAAAGGAACTTGCCAGTATCCCTTTAACATGTCCAGCTTACTGACAAATTGTGCAGGACCAATTTCATCAATGCAGTCATCAATGAGCGGTAACGGGTGTGCATCGGGGACAGTGACAGCATTAACCTTGCGAAAGTCAGTGCAGAATCTGGGACTTCCATCTGACTTTGTGTCTAGCACACAAGGGGAACTCCAGGGACTGGAACTAGGCCTTGCAAATCCGTTTTTAAGCAGATACTCAACTTCCTTTTTCATAATCTCTCTCTTAACTGGGTTAACCCTGTACGCACGCTGTTTGATGGGCCGAGGGTTGGTCAAGACCACATCATGAGCTAGGACAGAAGTTTGTGAGGGAGTGTCATTAAAAAGACATGCAAAGTCGAATATCAATTTCTGTATATCACTTTCTTGGTTATCAGGAAGATGAGACAAGTAATTGGGCAAATCAGCCAATACCTCAGTATTGCTTAGTCTTGCCCCCTGTGGTGTTGCACTGCGCATCACCAACTCATCCTCATCCTCATTTGAGCTCACCCTTGAAACTGAAGCCATAGGAGAGACGGTTGTCTCCACCTGGTGAGCTTTGGAAGATTCACTTTGGTCATCCCTGGTGCAGTACTTCTTCAGCATGTTGATATGACACACTCTGGTAGGACGTCTGCGGTCAGGTGTTTGAATGACGTAATTTGTTTCACCGAGCTTCTTATCTACAACATAAGGACCAGAAAATTTAGTAGACAGAGCAGAACCAGGTACAGGCAGTAGAACCAACACCTTGTCACCTGGCTGAAACAAGCGCTCTACCGCCTTCTGGTCGTAGCGTTTCTTCATCTTCCCTTGAGTAGAGGTCAGAGCTTCCCTAGCCAAGGAGCAAGCACGATGTAGACGATCCCTTAGTTTGGCGACATACTCCGGAATACTGCAAACTTTTTTCGTTGGCATGATCAAATGCTCTTTAAGAACTCTTAAAGGACCTCTGACCTCATGTCCAAACACTAGCTCAGCAGGACTAAAACCTAGAGACTCCTGAACAGCTTCACGGGCAGCAAATAACACAAAAGGAACACAGTCATCCCAATCTTTTTGAGACTCGTGGCAATGTTTTCTTAACATGCATTTCATAGTCTGGTGAAACCTCTCTAATGCCCCCTGACTTTCAGGATGATATGGGCTGGATGTCACATGCTTGATACCTAAAGTGTCAAGTACCCGGGCAAACACTTTAGACATGAAGTTGGTACCTTGGTCTGTTTGAACTACCTTCGGTAGACCAAACATGGAGAAAAACTTCAGAAGTGCCTTGGTGATGACCCGGGGCAGTGATCTTCCGTAGTGGGATGGCTTCTTGGAAACCTAGTGGAGGCACACATGACAGTTAAGAGAAACTGGTTTCCAGTTTTAGTTTTGGCAAGGGTCCCCACACAATTCCAAATCAACCCTTTCGAATGGCTCTCCCATTACCGGAATGGGAATGAGGGGAGCAGGGTGAATCACCTGATTCGGTTTACCAGCCATTTGGCACTCATGACATGTTCGACAATAAAGAACTACATCAGACTTGAGTCCTGGCCAAAAGAAGTGTTTTAAAACTCTCCCATACGTTTTTGTCACCCCCATGTGACCTGACCACGGATGATCATGAGCCAAGGACATCACCTGAGAACGATAGGCTGTTGGCACGACAACCTGATAAATTGCAGAGGAGTCTGACTCCTCACAGGCATCACTAATCCAGCGACGCATTAATAGGCCATCTTCCATAATGTAGGCCATCTTCTTTGACCTGGCCTCTTCCTGACTGATAACAGAAGAGAGACATTTAGAAAGTGTCTCATCACTTATCTGTGCTGCCATGAATTCTTCCCGAGAGGCAGGCAGGTGTACAAGCCCTGAGCTGTTACTGGGTGATCCAGCACCAGCAGACCGGGCCTCCTCTGGCAGTCGGTCCGACACAGTCATGGCATCAAGAAACTGCCCTGTAGCAAGAAAAGAATCAGACAAGTCCTCTCCATATTTCTTTGACTGGGCTCTTGTAACCACACAAGCAGGAAAGATTTCGGGAGGTACTTCAGCCGATTTCCCTGTGTCTAAACTTAGATCAGGAGAATCTATGACCTCAGGTACTGGTTTAACTTTTCCCCCAGCCAAGTCATTACTGAGGATAAAATCAACACCTTTGATGGGCAAGGCAGGGAGGACAGCTACTTTAAAGAATCCTTTGACAAGCGATGAGTGAATATAAACATTGTGCAAAGGAGCCGCAACCAGTGTCATGCCTACCCCTTGAGACAACAGGCACTTGATCCACATGATGATCTGGAGGTTAAAGGTAAGATGCCTTCTCTAATAATAGACTGAGAACCTCCTGTGTCCCTAAGTACCTGTACTGGCAGCTGGTCTTTAGGATCCCCTGTTAAAGAAACAAAGCCCTTTGAAATAAAGGGTTTGAAACAGGGATCAGGTACATCATCTTCCTGGGACATTCCTATGTCTGATAGGGACACTCCTTTAATGAGTCCCATGCCTTTTGGCATTTGAAAAGCGTTGCGAAAATTGCTGTTTACGCTTTAAGAAATGACAACCCCTGAAATAAAGGTGTCCTGTTTTATGGCAAGTAGTTACACTCACGGGGCCCCCGTGGAGGTGACGGTGGTCCTCTAGACCTTTCAAAAGTTCTGGTGCCACGATCAGGTCTTCCGATTTGTGATACTGTAGCGTTATCTGGGCGCAAGGGAGAAGAAAACACAGTCTTGTGAGTGAGCATAAATTCATCCGCTAAGACAGCTGCCTTAGCCAGTGAAGTGACCTTCTGTTCATTTAAGAATATCACCATTCTTTCAGGCAAAGAATTCTTAAAATCTTCCAAGAGAAGTAACTGACGAAGAGACTCAAAATGATCCTTCACTTCATTAGCTGCACACCATTTATCAAAGAGAATGCCCTTCTCCCGTGCAAACTCAACAAAAGTCTGCGTAGCAGACTTTTTATGGTTTCTTGAACTTTTGTCTGTAAGCCTCCCGGCACAAGCTCATAAGCACGCAAGATTGACTCTTTAAGCACTTCGTACTGCAAGCTTTCTTCCAAAGAAAGTGAAGATACCACTTCCTGAGCTTTTCCTACTAATTTGCACTGAAGTAGGATTGGCCACATGTCTTTAGGCCAGACTAGTGCGGTAGCAATTCTCTCAAAAGCACAAAAATATGAGTCAACTTCCGACTCTCTAAAAGTTGGCACCAAAGCAATATTTTTACTAACATCAAAACTTCTGGTATGGACTGCATGCGAAGGTATTGACCTCTCAAATCTCTGCTCTGAAGAGATTCTCAGGGAATCAACTTCAAGCCGCTTTAACGTGATTTCAGCTTCTATCTCTAACTTGCGAATCTGCAGTTTGAAATCATAGTCCGCTCTACGCACCATTTCCTTCTCCTGGGCCTCCAGCTGAAGACGGGCAAGACGAACCTTCAGTTTGGCACTACTACTTGCACCAAAGCTACCCGGAGAGAAAGCCTCAAACCTAGGAAGCGTTGCAGGAGGAGCTCCAGGTTTAACCTTGTCAATTCTAGGTGTAGCTAATACAGCACGACCCTCCTGTTCTATAAAGGAAGCACCAACTACACGTTCACCATCATCATCAATAGACACATCAGCCGTAGTCTGTGTTGACATGCCTGGGATTACAAGAATTTTTAACTCCTCTAGTTTTTGCAGGATTTCATCTCTTAGATCTTTTTTTACTCTATACTTGTCTACTGAAATGTTAAAGTGAGCTGCAACACATAACATGTCATCTTTGCGACAGGAATACAACTTATCAACACTTGGACTTTCAATAAAATCCTGTAAGTCAAAACCCATTTTTTCAGCAACTTTACTACAGCCACAATGACTTCAATATTATTGGTTATCTTTAGCTCAGGAAAATTTAAATCCCGGATGAGCCCCCATTTGTGTTACGTCCCCACTAAGGTCTAGGGGACCTGGAGACAATAACACACAACAACCAATAAAATGAGTCAGCGTAAAGGTTTGACAAAAGGTTTATTCTTGTAAACCTTTTAAACTGAACAGAACCTTACAGAAATACTCTGTGTGTGAGGAGGAGGAGGAGTCGAAGGATTGTGCCAAACAAAAGAAACAAGCATAACAAAACCAGGCCTATCTCTACGGCTATCCTTTGAAACCAAAACTCAAACAAAAACCCTCACTACCTAAACTACTCAGAATTGGACAAAAACAGAATACAGGGGTGGCAACAATCCGCTAACCTAGTGTGTCTTAACATTAGTTATCTACGTGATGAGAAGTGTACAGGGTACCCCAGACTTACCTAACTACTCCACCTCTCAACACACACACTTTCAACAAAGATTATACAAAATAAAGAGAAATGTTTTCTCTACAAGGCAGTCAATTGCATGCTCCTCCATCAGCAATCAACCCAGAGTGAGAGAGCGAGAAGACTTCCTGGGTGCCTCCTTTATGGTCGGCCCTGGCTGCTGATAGGCCAGCTGAGGGTGAGAGGATCCAATCAGCCATCAGACTCTGGTGCACAGGCAGGTCCTCATCAACTGCTGATTAGCTGTGCAGAAGACAGGGAGAAGAGAAAAACAGGAGGGAAGGAGAATCACACAAGTACAGCCTGCCTGGCACGTAACAGTTTTGTGTGTCAGTGTTTCAGTATTTCAGTATTTTGTGTTTCAGTGTTTCAGTGTTTCTGTGTTTTTGTGTGTCAGTGTTTCAGTATTTCAGTATTTTGTGTTTCAGTGTTTCAGTGTTTTGTGTGTCAGTGTTTCAGTATTTCAGTATTTTGTGTTTCAGTGTTTCAGTGTTTTGTGTGTCAGTGTTTCAGTATTTTGTGTTTCAGTGTTTCTGAGTTTGTGTTTTTGTGTGTCAGTGTTTCAGTATTTCAGTGTTTTGTTTTTCAGTATTTCTGCCTTTTTGTGTGTCAGTGTTTCAGTGTTGTGTGTTTCAGTGTTTCTGTGTTTGTGTTTTTGTGTCAGTGTTTCAGTATTTCAGTATTTTGTGTTTCAGTGTTTGTGTTTCAGTGTTTCTGTGTTTCAGTGTTTTGTGTTTCGGTGTTTATGTGTTTTTTTTTTTGGGTTTCAGTGTTTCCGTGTTTCTGTGCTTCTGTGTTTCAGTGTTTCAGTGTTTCAGTGTTTTGTGTTTCAGTGTTTCTGTGTTTGTGTTTTTGTGTCAGTGTTTCAGTATTTCAGTATTTTGTGTTTCAGTGTTTTGTGTTTTGTGTTTCAGTGTTTCTGTGTTTCAGTGTTTTGTGTTTCGGTGTTTATGTTTGTTTTTTTTGTGTTTCAGTGTTTCCGTGTTTCCGTGCTTCTGTGTTTCAGTGTTTCGGTGTTTGTGTTTTTTTTTTTTTGTGTTTCAGGGTTTCCGTGTTTCTGTGTTTCAGTGTTTCTGTAAGGCTACAGAAGTGGCTATAGCATTTGATGAAATTCTAAAAGATAGTCAGATTCCTAAAAAGTTACAAACGGATGCTGGAAAATAATTATTTAACAAGATTTTTGAAGCCTTGCTGAAGAAACAAATAATTATTTTCCAGCATCCGTTTGCAACTTTTTAGGAATCTGACTATCTTTTAGAATTGCATCAAATGCTATAGCCACTTCTGTAGCCTTACAGAAACACTGAAACACAGAAACACGGAAACACGGAAACACAAAACACTGAAACACACAACACTGAAACACAAAACACTGAAACAGTGAAACACTGAAACACAAAACACTGAAACACAAAAACACAGAAACACTGAAACACAAAACACTGAAATACTGAAACACACAACACTGAAACACTGAAACACACAACACTGAAACACTGAAAACACTGAAACACACAACACTGAAACACTGAAACACACAACACTGAAACACTGAAAACACTGAAACACCGACACACAGAAACACCGAAAACTATTAAACAGCCCTGCTATATACTATGACCATTCTTTACTTATTTATAATATGGTTCAAATGGAGTAATTTGAGTTGTCTGATGCACTTGATACAATTTTACTTTTTAAAATACTGATGTGTTTATTCAAAACCATTTCAACACACAATGTCATGACTTTTTCAGGATCTTTTTGTCAAACTATACTATGACTTTCTCTCATTTTTTTTTTTTTATTAGAGATCCTATACTGACATTGCAGACAAACTATATAATATAATTCTTAACTACATACTATACTTGGACTTTTTTCAAGATACTTTTAACATACTATACTAGTACTTTTAAAATAAATGTTCGGACATTCTACACTGTGACTCTTTTTTAAAATGATATGTAGGAAATACTATGATTTGAAGAAAACAGTTTTTTAAAATGTAAAAAACACTTTTTTTATTTGCAGAATTTCATATTTACAATTTATTGTTTTCACCCCATAGGAATCAATAATACATTTATACTGATTGCAACATCCCCAGGATCTTCTCCAGCACAGAATCCCCCAGATGAAGGGAAATATTATAATGGAGTTTTTGCACTTCGGCCAAAGTATTCATGTGTATGCTGTTTTTGACACAAAGATGCATTACATCTACAAACAGAGCATATAATGCGAGCACATGATACACTTTCTGTGTTTGTTTCATTTCTTCGGTAATGTTACAGAATGTTTCGGAAAATGAAGATTCCAGTACCACTTTAAATGTTTCGTTTACAATCGTTTCCCAATGACCCGGAATAGTACTGCCAGAATGAACGATATCCAAAATGTCTTCTAGTTTACAAACTTCAGCCGTTCTGTTTACACGGGGATCACTACTCATTCTGTTTTCAATCGTCATCAACAACACACTTATTAAACATTGACTGCATTCTGATAGATATGTACAGATTGTTTTCCATAGTACTTACCCATTTTTATTTTACTTTAAAGAAAAGTCAAAGTATCGAAAAAAATCCCTGGCTTCAATCAACCGCTGGTTATTAGTCTTCTTCCTCTCCATCCAGCTCGGCATGGATCTTTTCAAGTCTCTCCTTGAGGCGTCTGCAGTTTTTGAGATTGTGCAGAAAAGCCTCCGAAGCGCCTTCGATCCTCCATTCAGCCGTGTAAATGTTTTTATCATTAAGACTCTGGTCAATCGCAGTAATGAAGTCGGCGAGCCAAAGTCTTTTCATTAACGCGTTGTAATTGTTTCTGAAGAAATATTCTGGAATGTCATTCAGAAAATTGTGTTGCCTCTGGCCGGGGTGACTGACTCGGCATCCATTGCAGATTTCTTCTCTGTACCGATGCAGCACCTTCTCCAGAATATCAACCAACTCCGATTTCACTATGTTCAAAACAGAGACGTCTTGGCCCCAGGAGTAACATCAGCAGCAGTAGTACTGCAAGATTTGGGTGTCCACAATGGTGGTGATGATAGTAGTCCAGCAGTTTGTTCCTGGCTGCAACTCGCGGGGGGAGACTGGTTTTTTCTCAGATCCCTGGCTAGTTTTCAACGGTCGTCTTAGTGGGGTCCTTCGTTTTAGATGATTTGCTGAATGGGGGGTGGACTTATTGCGTTGAGTGGGGGGAGTCATCTGTAGAATTGAGAGTTTTTAGAAAGTTCTTTAAGCTTTGTAGCTTTTTCATCTATCATTTCCAACCAAGCAGCAAGAGGTCAAATTTAAGAATAAGTAATAGTTTGTCACGATTTTACGGAAAAAGTCAAAGTATAGTTTGTCAGAAAAAAATATATATGGAAAAGTCATTGTGTACAATAGTATGTTGAAAAACAAAAACAAAAAAGAAACTCAATTAATTACAAATTAATGATTATTTTACCAAGTTATAAAGTTTTGCATCCATTAAAGTGTAACTATAAGTATCTTTGTAGGAGAAAAAACAAAAAATAATTTAAGTTATTTCCAGAAAACTGGATTGTCTTACTAAAATCCCAAGGTGCCTTTAAGAGTCACAGTCTTAAAGAAAATCTGTTCGTCTTAATGGGGTCCTTAGTTTTGGATGATTTGCTGAGTGGGTTGGGACTTATTGCGTTGAGTGGGGGGGAGTCATCTGTAGAAATTAGAGTTTCTTTCACCCGTATAATGTCCCTCGCTTTTTGACTCTTTTTAAAAAGTTATTTTTCATCTATCATTTTCAACCAAGCGGTCAAATTTAATAATAAGTAATAGTTTGTCACGCTTTTACGGGAAAAAGTCAGAGCGCGATGTCACATCTTAAAGACAGCTTGAACTGGATAGATGGTTAGTCTTTTTCAAACATACCATACGTTCTGCATGTTAGTATATTTGGCCAATCGGGTTAGGCCCTACTGCCCTACCCCCTCAATAGGGAAGTCACGCTTTGGGAAGAGGTGTTTAATTTGACAGATCTGACTTGATTGTTGTTGTGATGGCTGAAGGAAGAGGGACGGGGAGGAAAATTCAGAGGGTGAAGAAGCAGAAAAATAACTTGTTTGTAAAATGGACAATACGTCAGTTTCAGGAAAGATGACACCAGGATATTTGGCATGTCATGCATAAAACCGAAGCCCTACAAAAAAAAAAAAGGTACAAGTATATTGTGTTGAAAATATCGCAAAAAGTCGTAATATTGTATAATGTATTAGTTGCATGTTGTATTTTGATAAAAATCACTGTATATTCAAAAATATAATGGAAAAAGGAGAGAAAAACAAAATATCACAGTATGTTGAAAAATATGAAAAAAGTAATGTTGTGTTAAAATAACATGAAACAAATCAAAGTAAAGCATCTAAAAACATATATTTAAAAAAAGTAATGTTCGTCAAGTCAAGTTATCAAAACTGCATTGTTTCATCGAAACAGTGTTAAAATCACAAACTCTCCATTTAGAGTTTGATTCTTGAAGAAACTCAATTCATTACAAATGAATGAATATTTTACCAAGTTATAAAGTTTTCCATACATAAATGTGTATCTTACAGTTCCTTTGTGAGAGAATTACGCACACATTGCAGTATTTTATCTGTTTTATGTGCTCTATATATATATATATAATTTGTTGCACTGTTGGAGGAGCCTGTGACCTATGTTTTTCATTGACATATCTACACTGTAGCTAATGGGCATATGCCATAAAGTCTTGAAACTTAAAATTATCAAAAAACTGCATTGTCTCACTGAAAACAGCTCTAAAGAAAACCCAATTCCATACAAAGTACTTAACTTTCTACCAGTTGTAAAGTGTTGCTCACTTCAAAAGTGTATCTAAAAAGTATTAAATTAATAATCTTTGTTCTCAAAGTAATGATAAACCTGTGAGTTGGATGTAGAAGTGTCAGAATCAATATAAATGTTTTTTATTTTAAAGAAATTTCAGATTTTACATAGTAAAAAACTGTAAATTATAGTGTCCGTCCAAAAATTATTTTTTACAGATAGTGAAAGCTACCCTTGGATGATGGGTTAGTAGACTAAAAGCTTTAGGAATCCAAAGTACAACATATAATAAGTACCCTGTATCAAGATTGATGCAAAACAAGTGAAATTTGACCTTTTTAGAGAGATTTAGCCAAAAACCCCCACTTCTGGGGTCATTTGGGTGGATTTGACCTATCTCTGGCCCCCCTTACTCGATTGGGATCGTTGACACACCTTTCTGACCGTTAGAGCCAATAGAATCGAAGGGGGAGGCCCACACACACACTCGTTGTAAAGAGAAAAGGTGAGGGCTTCGCGTTTGAAAATATAGGTTAGAGTGGAGCTACATTCTAGCTCTGGCATTTGGAAACTAAAACGCAGTTTTATTGCTTATGGATTATCAGAAATAATTTCAAAGAAGGCACAGATACATAGGATGAACCTATGGATTAACTGCAGCATCGTTTTATCGTTTTAATGCCATTGAAGACCAGTTTTGACCAAGGTAAGCCATGTTAGCGTTTCTAGCTACTTAGCTCCACATGTTATGATGGACGCTTTCGTTTATAGCGTCGCGAATGTTTATCACTGAGTGGTTGGTTGTGCATCTAGGATAAGTAATAAGGGAGTTAGAGTGAGTTTAGGTGCCGCTTTACGTTACATGTTTTCGCTTGTGGCTAATTCAGAGGCTGAGTGCTAGCATTGTGGGGTTTTTTTTTAAAAGAAAAATTAAAAAAATCAGTTAGCTGAGTTTCTTCCCGTTACATGGATATAACACATTCATAGTTTTATTCAATATTAAGATTCCTTAGACGTTGTTTCCTGCAAATGACGCGTTTATCCGCCCGGTACCGGGCGGAAGGTGCGTAACAGGTTAATGTTAACAACGCCTCAAAGGGCGGACTCCTGAGTTCCGTAATGCTCCCCTACCATGGCACTTGGACTATTTACATCATCCAGGGCTCAACACCGGTAAATACACCTCTCTTTATCCGCTCTCCAAGCCTCCAAGGGCGGACTCCTGAGTTCCGTAATGTCCCCCTAACATGACACTTAGACTATTTACATCATCTAGGGAAGCACACCAGTAAATCTTCCTTATAGTTAATAAAGTAATTAAACAATAAAAAGACAATACCATGGGGTCATTAAGATCTTTAAATTATTATTTTCCTCTCAAAGAGACTTCGTTGTAGTTAATAAAGTAATTAAACATTAGTTCGCAAGCCCTACAACTAAAGAGAACATCCAGTTCACAAGCCATACATTTTCAAAAGAACATCCTTAGTTAACAACAACTTCATAGGGGCTTTTAAAGTTGTGTGAAGTAATTAAACATTACAAATACAATATCAGGGGATCATTAACATCTTTTTAAATTATTATTACCCTCTTTTCAAAAAGAGAGTCCCTTGTAGTTAGTAAAGTAATTAAACATTAGTTCACAAGCCATACAACTTAAGAGAACATCCATAGTTAACACAAATCATATTAATAACTAATCTAATTTTTTAGGTGACTTAGTGAATGAGAAATAATGGCTGATAGCAAAATCAGGAGGTGACAGGCAGGGGGAGGGGAGGCGTGGGAGGGGGTGTGAGGGGAGACAGTCTCACACATCCAGACTCCATTTTTCATGAAGAGCCTCAGACGGAGGGTCTGAACCCAGCACAGATACTGCATCCGTTTTCTTGACTGGCGCTCCCGACGGATGGCGGTAAGTTGTCACAGGCGTCTCGCTGATTAAACCCATATTGATGCGTCTCTTTGCCATTTTCGTTTTTGAAAGTTTAGGTGACTTGGTGAGTGGAAATGACTGGCTTTTTATCTAGTTTGCACGGATTTTTTTTTTTTACCTAACTCCACCCCTCACTATCTTCTGACATCACAGCAAAAGGAAGGGGGGTGACAGAAGAGGTGGGAGGGGGACGGGGTGGGAGGAGGACGGGGGTGCGAGACAGTCTCACACAACTTCAAAGAGACTACCTTAACACTAGTTACAAACACTGATCAAAGGACATACATCATAGGGCTAATTAGATTGACATCAAAGGCTTATAACACGCCGGTGTGATATCACACCGACATGTTACAACACCTCACCCCCTTACATCAAAGGACTGACATCAAAGGGCTAATTAGATTGACATCAAAGGCTTATAACACGTCGGTGTGATATGACACCTACATATTACAACACCTCACCCCCCTTACATCAAAGCACAGACATCAAAGGGTAATTAGATTAGACAACAAAGGGCAGACATCAAAGGCTAATTAGATTAGACAACAAAGGATCTACTACAAGGGGGAATATCACACCTACATGTTACAACACCTCACCCCTCACATCAAAGGATAGACATCAAAGGGCTAATTAGATTAGACAACAAAGGGCAGATATCAAAGGCTAATTAGATTAGACAACAAAGGATCTACTATAAGGGGGAATATCACACCTACATGTTACAACACCTCACCCCTCACATCAAAGGATATACATCAAAGGGCTAATTAGATTAGACAACAAAGGGCAGACATCAAAGGCTAATTAGATTAGACAACAAATGATCTACTACAATGGGGAATATCACACCTACACGTTACAACACCTCACCCCTCACATCAAAGGATATCACACCTATCTGTGATATCACACCTACACGCGATAACACCTCGAACAAAGGGGCTCATTAGCATATCAAAGGAGGTCATTTGCATAAGTAGTGGGGGGATGTGACCTGTCACTTGTTATGCATACTAATGTGATGGAAGGGGCATATGTATAACTACTAATGTGTAAGAAGAAAGGGAAGAATTTAGATTGAAATGATACATGAACACTGGGGGCTTGAATGTGTGATGAGAGAATAAAAGAAAGTAAAAAGGCTTGGAAAAGCAGCAGAATATTTGAACTGCAAACCTTTGAACTAACTTAATGGTGAATGATCTGTCGCCATGCCAACGGCATTTGATGAAATCTCAAAACTGTCCCGTAGATGTCTTCACGGCTGGACTGTTAGCACACATGTGAAGTTTGAGCACTTTTTGAACATTTTCATAGGAGTTATAGCGACATCGTCTTTTATGGAGGGATGCATTTCCATGGAAACGGCATATGGTGAGATCTCAGATTTGGCGTAGAGCTGTTGAGGCATGGACCGGTGATATACAAGTGAAGATTGGGGGACGATTGGACCGTGTCGATTGGACTTACAGCGACATCGTGTTTCATGGGGAGTGGTCTGTCGCCATGGCAACGGCATTTGAAGAAATCTCAAAACTGTCCCGTAGATGTCTTCATGGCTGGACTGTTAGCACACATGTGAAGTTTGAGCACTTTTTGAACATTTTCATAGGAGTTATAGCGACATCGTCTTTTATGGCGAGGGATGCGTTTCCATGGAAACGGCATATGGTGAGATCTCAGATTTGGCGTAGAGCTGTTGAGGCATGGACCGGTGATATACAAGTGAAGATTGGGGGACGATTGGACCGTGTCGATTGGACTTACAGCGACATCGTGTTTCATGGGGAGTGGTCTGTCGCCATGGCAACGGCATTTGAAGAAATCTCAAAACTGTCCCGTAGATGTCTTCACGGCTGGACTGTTAGCACACATGTGAAGTTTGAGCACTTTTTGAACATTTTCATAGGAGTTATAGCGACATCGTCTTTTATGGCGAGGGATGCGTTTCCATGGAAACGGCATATGGTGAGATCTCAGATTTGGCGTAGAGCTGTTGAGGCATGGACCGGTGATATACAAGTGAAGATTGGGGGACGATCGGACCGTGTCCATTGGACTTACAGCGACATCGTGCTTCATGGTGAGTGGTCTGTCGCCATGGCAACGGCATTTGAAGAAATCTCAAAACTGTCCCGTAGATGTCTTCACGGCTGGACTGTTAGCACACATGTGAAGTTTTAGCACTTTTTGAACATTTTCATAGGAGTTATAGCGACACCGTCTTTTATGGCGAGGGATGCGTTTCCATGGAAACGGCATATGGTGAGATCTCAGATTTGGCGTAGAGCTGTTGAGGCATGGACCGGTGTGGCAGAGAGAGAGAGAGAGAGAGAGAGAGAGAGAGAGAGAGAGAGAGAGAGAGAGAGAGAGAGAGAGAGAGAGAGAGAGAGAGTGTGTGTGTGTGTGTGTGTGTGTGTGTGTGTGTGTGTGTGGTGTGTGTGTGTGTGTGTGTGTGTGTGTGTGTGTGTGTGTGGTGTGTGTGTGAGTATGAAATGAACAGTTAGAACTGACTGCTGTCAGTTGGAGTGATGACATCATCGTGTTCCATTACACAGGTGTTTATAGTTGAGCTAACGAGCTATGAAGAGATCAAAGGCTTCATTGTTCTGAATGAGAGATGAACCTCTTACATGTGAACGTTTTGTGGAAGAACGATAACAGATATCTGTGAAATTTCAAAACGTGAAGCATGTCAAGGAAGTTGAGTATCTGAAGTGTAATTTGTGTGTACTTTCGGGTTAATAATGTGGCCTTTTTGGCAGTTTAAGAAAGGTGTGCGGCTGCTGCTGTGAGGAAATATCTGCCTGAAATTACAATGGGCTTTAATGGAGACATGTTGAACGTTTTTGTCACTTCATGCCCTCAAGAGGCATTTTGTTTAATTATTTGTCATGTTTCAAGCTCAAAAGTATGTCTCAGGAATGTAGGGTTTGGGAATTATGGCAGTTTTAAAAAAAAATATGAAGGGAAATTTCAAGATTTCCTACCCTCTAGTTGTGACATCACGCACTCTAACTTAACGAGCTGCGCAATGTTAAAATTCAAATGTTAAAAATGTGATGTATTATGGGATGTATCTCTGGAATTATGAAAGTTATGAATGATAAAAGTAATGGCGCCCGATTCCCGACCGAGCTGAACGTTTTGATGTTTGAACGGAGTTTCTGCGATGTTGAATGTGGGAGGAGAAGACGGACAAAATAGTTGGATGGAATAATAAACTTTTTGTCCGCAGCATAACATATAGTTGGAATGCTGTATCAGCATTCCCACTCAAATATGCAGTGGTGTTTATTTGTAAATCATTTAGTATAATCACACAAATTCTGTGTTTTATATTTAATCATTCTGTGTTCTTTATTTATTGAATGTTCAATACCTGACAAGGTCGGAGATGAAAAACTTGGGTCGCAGGTTCCTCAACAGTGCATTACAAGACATCTATCAATATGTGTGTACCTCCACCATTAAACTGTCGTATTCTGCACATTTCTTATACTATCTACATACATCTTATAAGAGTATAATACATATGTATAATATCAGTTAAAATAAGTGCTTAAACATACAGTAGTTAACATTGCAGGAAAGCAATATATTAGTACTTTGTCAGGCTTAATATTTAGATACCCCCAAAGCTTTTTTCTTATTCAAAAGAAGACCTTAACCTAAAGTATTTTAATGTTTAAATAAAGCCTTATTAGTTTGTCTGTCTGTGTCTCCTATTAATATCTAATAATAAAAATAATACAATTCAATAACGTGCTTTAACCACTAGGTGTCCCTTTCTATCAGCTGTGCACCGTTATGGTGTAAATACAGCCTATCTACCAATTGGCAGAGGTGGGAGTAATTCCTACATGTGCAAGTCATGAGCAAGTCTCAAGTCTTGACCTACAAGTATCAAGCAAGTCCCAAGTCACTGTGGTGAGAGTCAAGCAAGTCAAGTCAAGTCAAGTCATTGCTCAGGTCAAGCAAGTCAAGTCAAGCCATAAAAAATGCTGATGAATAAGCCCAGTTCCCGCATTTAAATCAGTTAAAAGACAGTGATTATGAAAATGGATTTAACCCACACTATGAAAGAAAATGCCTACTTTGTTTGGTAGTACTAGTAGGTAAAAAAACACTGGTTGTTCTTGTTCCAGTCTGTTACTGTCACTTTGTTTTTGACCCTTTAAAATACTATCCTACTAAAATGCTTTACAAATCAGATTTATAAGGCATGTGGCACAGTGGGTTAGTGCGTTGGTGTTGGGATCAGGGGAGCACAGGTTCAAACCCCACTGCAGTCAGCATGTCGTTGTGTCCCTGAAACACTTCACCCCAAACTGCTCCTGTGGGGATTGCCCACAGTATTTGCTTTGGATAAAAGCGTCTAACAAGTAACATGTAATGTAATGTAATGTATTATTTAAAGGGGACCTATCATGCAAAATGCACTTTTGTACGTCTTTTATACATGAATATGTGTCCCCGGTGTGTCAGGGAACTCACCAAGTGTCAGAAAACACAACCCTCTCTCTTTTCCTCCATACCCAAATCTCTAAAAAAGGGGCTACGGAGCTGATACAGATTTGAACATTCTCTGACATCAGGAACGAGGAGCTCCGCCTATATGGGCAACTCTCCACCTATCAGGGGAATGTGGGGTTGGGCCACGGCCGGCCATTGCCGCTCGAAAGCGCTGGAGACGCTGTAGTACATATGCCAGGCCTGTAAGTGGCGCTGTAGTCTGCCACAAAAGCAGCGAAGAAGACTTCCCGCGCATGGTTGCCATGGTTGCCCTTCTGTTTATTCTCCGCTGTGGCTTTCTTTCTCCCTCCCAGAGGCAAGCGTTTGCTCCCGCTGCTTTAATTCAATGCAACCCCTCCCCGTCGAGGCAAGCACTGTAATTCTCTCCGGTTAGTCCACCAGCAGATGACAAACACCCACCTCTCCGCCTCTTCCAAGGACCGAGGGGACCGTGCGGCAGAGTTTCAGTTAGATTTTTTTTCGCCGGTCAAGATGTCCATTAAAGTTTAAATCTTCCGGACAAAATTAGAAAAGTGCCGGTCAAAGGTCTTCTTTGTTATTTATTGAGCTTTAAAACAAATGAATAACGAATCTATATAATAATATAATACAACACAGAGGACGGAGATCCCCCCCTCTTCTGACAGTCCAGCAGCTGATCTCAAAGCACGCTCCCCTCTCCTGCGGGGGGGCGTGGTCAGCTGCAGCTCACAGAATCAGCCCCCTGCAAAAACAGGGCTGGAATAGAGCAAATAGAGCGAAATGAGGCATGGCTAAAATGCAGGATCTGTTTGGTATTTTGAAAAAAAAACTAAATGTATATACTTTATATAGGTATGGCCCTACAATATATTGTTCAAATATAGCATGATAGGTCCACTTTAATAAAGATCATTTTTTCAAGTAATTATTTTCTTTATTTTTCAATATCGTGATAAATATCGTACCGTGGACTTGTTATCGTGATATTATCGTACCGTGAGTTTTTGGTATCGTTACATCCCCAGTACATATACATTTGTATTTGAATAAAGACTTTCAGCCTATATTTCACTGATCAACGCTCATCAAGCGTTTCCACTAAGCCGTTTTGGTTCTTGAAGTTTAACTCTGTAAAAGTCTGACCTTTATGAGAGCCCAGCCAGGGACGCCTTGTTGGAGTCGGCAGGCCTGTATTCATTATTCTGGATATTAATCAGACCTCCTATGTTACTATTGTTGCTTCCTATATCACTTGAAAACACAACTCTTTATAAGGTTTAAAACATGAATGTATTACTTTTGCTTTGACACTGGTTTAAATATAAAGAAACAACAAGTCCTTTTGACGTTTCATTCATCTGGATTTTGCATCTGTTGCATTTGTTTATGTATAATTTGTAAGTCAATAATATTTTGTTTATCAATTTGATACTGCTTAAGTTTGCAGAGTATCATAATAAGTATCAAATCTCCCAGGTATCCTCAGAAACAGGAAGTAGATTCCTAACCTGCAGGAGGCTCCTCCCCCTTCAGGTGACTGATGTCATCATAAAGTACCTGATCTTCATCACCCTCCTCCCTCCTCTTCCTCTCCATGCAGCGACTCACAATTATTTATATCAAATATTTACTTAACTTTTTTTAATTGGATTACAAACAGCTTTGTGACATTATTAAGACTTTGTTTTTTAAACATTACAATATTCTTTCTCCAGATGATCTGCTGAAATATTGGACTTTGTTTTCTTTCCACTGAATTATGACGTTTTTCCTCTAAATATTACAAGTTTTCTCTATAAAAGTTCAAATGTAATCGAATTTCTTTTTTTTATTATTTGAACCTTTTGTCTAAATCAGTGGTTCTCAACTGGTGGGTCGCGACCCAAAAGTGGGTCGCGGACCAATTTCGAGTGGGTCGCAGATTTTTCTAAAAGCCCGATTTTCTAACGCTGCGCATGCAGTAGGCGTTGGACTGGAAATGCCGGAGAACAAAAATGGTTTTGAAAACGTAGTGATCATCTTCTCAATAAAACATCTTTGCTGATGTTTTTTCGAGTCTTCTGGGCTGGCCAATCAGAATCAAGATAACGGCAGAATAACTTTGCGGTAGCACTATTCTTTATACATCCATGGGTACAACTTCAGATAAAAATGAACACCTGATGAAATACGACCCCCGGTTTGATGATTGACAGGTCACAGAACAATGGGGGCTATCTACCCTTACCCACAATTTAAAGTAATTCACACAGACTATCTCCTCTTTACTCTTCTCTCTGTGAGGAGCAGCAAGTTCAGCTGTCAGTACAAAGTAAAGTAAAAATAAAAAAATGGCATAAAATATTATTAATATGTCGGCTAGTAATAGATTTATTTATTTTCTTCTCAGAGTGTACCAGAATGCGTAGTTTATATGTTAGTATTTCTGCTGGGGTTGGGTTTTCAGCATGTCACGTTTTGAACGTGTGGTGGATTTGCAGGCTCCAAGTGTGCCTTTTTTTTAATACAAGTCAAGTGTGCCTTTTTTTGTTATACAGTTCAGCTTTGATTCTAGAAACTTAATGACCATCATCAGATTAAACTTACTTTAAAAGCATAATTTAGTTCTGTGAAGGGATATAAGGATATATGCACTGTACTTCACTTTAATTAATATTGTATGCTGATTTTTTGTTGAATAGATTTGAGCAGTTCAAAATTGTGGGTCGCGATTTATTGACGAAGGAAAAAAGTGGGTCCCGAGGCCTGACCAATTGAGAACCACTGGTCTAAATATTACGAAATGTTACGACTTTTTCTCCCTAAAATGTGGCTCACATTTCTTAACCTCAGATTAATTTCTCCTCCTTTCTCAGCCGAAATCTGAACCTGAATTCACAGAATAATTTAAACGCCTTTTCATTAAAAACAAGCAGGAGATGGAGATTTCCAAAAAGTTTAAAGTAGATTACAAAACAATGGCAAAATGTATGTATTTCAATATTCTTTATTTATATATATTTGCTTCCTGGGAAATGGTGAAAGTGTCTTAAAATTGTATTTTCCTTTTTCTTTGACACAGTTATTTAAATGTAAATAAAAATGTTGAGTCCTTTTGACGTTTCATTAATCTGGATTTTGCATCCCAGGTGTCCTCAGAAACAGGAAGTAGATTCCTAACCTGCAGGAGGCTCCTCCCCCTTCAGGTGAGTGATGTCGTCATAAATGACCTGATCTTCATCACCCTCCTCCCTCCTCTTCCTCTCCTCGCAGAGACTCACAGTCTGAAGAACTGTTTGCAGCCTGCGGTCCAGAGCAGAAAGGTGAGGCTGAGAGAGGAGGGGCGCCACACGCTGCAATGCATCATGGGAGAGAGACGCCCTCATCACATCACTCAGACGATAACCAGGAAGAGAGAGGAGACGGAGGCGGAGCCAAGTGGAGCGCCGGATCCTGGGGAGGGAGGACTCTTTAAAGTAGAGAGACTACATACTGATATACACCTGAACATCAGCAGGAGAGGACTCTTTAAAGTAGAGACACTACACACTGATATACACCTGAACATCAGCAGGAGAGGACTCTTTAAAGTAGAGACACTACATACTGATATACACCTGAACATCAGCAGGAGAGGACTCTTTAAAGTAGAGACACTACATACTGATATACACCTGAACATCATCAGGAGAGGACTCTTTAAAGTAGAGACACTACATACTGATATACATCTGAACATCAGCAGGAGAGGACTCTTTAAAGTAGAGACACTACATACTGATATACACCTGAACATCAGCAGGAGAGGACTCTTTAAAGTAGGGACACTACATACTGATATACACCTGAACATCAGCAGGAGAG
Source organism: Trematomus bernacchii (assembly GCF_902827165.1). Classification (NCBI taxonomy): domain Eukaryota; kingdom Metazoa; phylum Chordata; class Actinopteri; order Perciformes; family Nototheniidae; genus Trematomus; species Trematomus bernacchii. The sequence goes on from NW_022987624.1 coordinate 21,160, forward strand.
GACTCTTTAAAGTAGAGACACTACATACTGATATACACCTGAACATCAGCAGGAGAGGACTCTTTAAAGTAGAGACACTACATACTGATATACACCTGAACATCAGCAGGAGAGGACTCTTTAAAGTAGAGTCACTACATACTGATATACACCTGAACATCAGCAGGAGAGGACTCTTTAAAGTAGAGACACTACATACTGATATACACCTGAACATCAGCAGGAGAGGACTCTTTAAAGTAAAGACACTACATACTGATATACACCTGAACATCAGCAGGAGAGGACTCTTTAAAGTAAAGACACTACATACTGATATACACCTGAACATCAGCAGGAGAGGACTCTTTAAAGTAGAGACACTACATACTGATATACACCTGAACATCAGCAGGAGAGGACTCTTTAAAGTAGAGACACTACATACTGATATACACCTGAACATCAACAGGAGAGGACTCTTTAAAGTAGAGACACTACATACTGATATACACCTGAACATCAGCAGGAGAGGACTCTTTAAAGTAGAGACACTACATACTGATATACACCTGAACATCAGCAGGAGAGGACTCTTTAAAGTAGAGACACTACATACTGATATACACCTGAACATCAGCAGGAGAGGACTCTTTAAAGTAGAGACACTACATACTGATATACACCTGAACATCAGCAGGAGAGGACTCTTTAAAGTAGAGACACGACATACTGATATACACCTGAACATCAGCAGGAGAGGACTCTTTAAAGTAGAGACACTACATACTGATATACACCTGAACATCAGCAGGAGAGGACTCTTTAAAATAATGCATCGAGCTCCTGTACCTGCAGCACTGTTCGAGAGGAACGAGGATAGACGGTTCATCTTTGGAGTGACGGCCGAATCTGTAACAAGACCCAGAATCAGTTAGTAAGTACATTAACACACACACACACACACACACACACACACACACACACACACACACACACACACACACACACACACACACACACACACACACACACACACACACACACACACACACACACACACACACACACACACACACACACACACACACACACACACACACTCAGAAGACACTCACGCCCTGCCGTTGTCGAGGTGAATCAGGAACGTGTTGTTGCCAAACTTCTCAAAGGTGTCATAATGGTGTCTGTCCATGTTACCTACAGGAGGAGAGAGGCATTAGTTTAGCACCGCCAACAAAGTCCACACTCCTTCTGTAGATAATGATAAAACATCACATAATGCATTCTGTGCATCAAAATACTTATAAACATACATATTTTACCAGCTTTTAAAAGAGCATCACCAGAATAAATCCAGCTGATTATAGACAGTATGATATTGGATGTGGTTTTACCAAGTCTTACCAAGTTTTTAAAGCACTTTTTTTACTCAACTTTAAACCACATTTTGATTCCGAAACAAGTCATAATGTGCCATCGAACACTTTTGAACTGTACGTTTTACATTATGCTTTTAGTTTTCTGCAAAATAATGTACACAATTATAATTGTGTACATTATTTCTCCAGTGGTGATCAGTAACGAGAGCTCTTCATGGATCTCTTCTGCAACTCACCTGGAAGCTGAATGAAGTGGATCTAGGGAATTGTGTCAACTAAGAAATAGATATTTAGCGTTAGTTGAATCAGGAAGTGAGTTATTTTGTTGTAAACGCTTTAAATAACTTTAATCTTAAGGCTTGGGAGAAAGAATGTTCACGTCAGAAGGTTAAAGTCCTCACTGAAAACACTGAAGCATTGACTTTAATTAAATGTATTTTCTCAACAGATTTCACATCAATGTTTTAGTTTAGTTGAAAGCAATAATCTTAAGTGTAAATAGGTTCAACTTAATATCATTGCTTCAAACTAACCTAATACAGGGATGTGAAATCTGTTGACATAAAACATTAAATCAAAGTCAATGCTTCAGTGTTTTCAGTGCATGAAAAGTAACGAGTCATTGTTGTTAAAGTCATTGTTGTTAAAGTCCAAGTGATGATTCAAGGCTTTTTTGAGTTTGTCAAGTTGAATCTTGAATCAGTAAATGTGTCCTCTGCCTCTGTCGCAGTAATGGGAGATCAAACACAATGATTTAAAGCGACATTATGACAATGTGTAAAACATTTTAATGAAGAACATTACAGAATCCTTACGAAACGTAATGCATGAAGAGGCTTGCACAGAAGTGATGAATACATTTACAAAGGTTTTCCTGTAGAATGACTTAATAAATCCAGAGTGGTCCATCAGTTGTGTTTCTGCATCAGAGCAGACTCACCAGCCTCACCCTCCTCAAGCTACACAACACAGGACTTAGCTTAGCATAAAGGGGAATCTTAGCTATGATATTAGCATCTTCTGAGCCCTCATCATGGAGGACGAGTGGACACAGGTAGACAGGAAGCTGAGAGGCAGCAGGGGGAGGGACTTCCTGTAAATCTGAACTCTTCTCTACTCTGTTTGAGATCCTGACGTTAGCTTTCACACAGAGCAGAAGCAGAGAGCGCGGCTGCAGAGAGTCCTGAAGAGCCGCGGACTGCATATCCCATGATGCACCTCTCAACTCCAGGCCACACAGATACACAGCGTCCAGAGGAAGAGAGTGTGAGCTGTCACTCAGGACCTGAAGGAGAGAAAACAGTGAGGAATCACAACCTACAGCACCTGCAAAAAGCAGGACATTAACTACTTTATTTTACTGGGTTTGAACATTTGAACATTATTATTGTAGTACATTTATCATTAAGTCTCCTATAAATATATAACTTCCTTCTCTGGTTTGATTCTCCCAAAATATCAAGAATAATTTTACGATTGCAATATCGGTCAAAATCATCGCTATTCGTTTTTATTTTGTATTTAAATCATCATGATGTGCATGTGTTACCTGATACTGCAGTGTGATGTCACTGATATAATTATGACTGTATCACCTGTTATAATTATGACTGTGTTACCTGATATAATTATGACTGTGTTACCTGATATAATTATGACTGTGTTACCTGATATAATTATGACTGTGTTACCTGATATAATTATGACTGTATCACCTGATATCATTATGACTGTATCACCTGATATCATTATGACTGTATTACCTGATATAATTATGACTGTATCACCTGATATAATTATGACTGTGTTACCTGATATCATTATGACTGTATCACCTGATATAATTACGACTGTGTTACCTGATATAATTATGACTGTATCACCTGATATAATTATGACTGTATCACCTGATATAATTATGACTGTGTTACCTGATATCATTATGACTGTATCACCTGTTATAATTATGACTGTATTACCTGATATAATTATGACTGTATCACCTGATATAATTATGACTGTGTTACCTGATATCATTATGACTGTATCACCTGATATAATTACGACTGTGTTACCTGATATAATTATGACTGTATCACCTGATATAATTATGACTGTATCACCTGATATAATTACGACTGTGTTACCTGATATAATTATGACTGTGTTACCTGATATAATTATGACTGTGTTACCTGATATAATTATGACTGTGTTACCTGATATCATTATGACTGTATCACCTGATATCATTATGACTGTATTACCTGATATAATTATGACTGTATCACCTGATATAATTATGACTGTGTTACCTGATATCATTATGACTGTATCACCTGATATAATTACGACTGTGTTACCTGATATAATTATGACTGTATCACCTGATATAATTATGACTGTATCACCTGATATAATTATGACTGTGTTACCTGATATCATTATGACTGTATCACCTGTTATAATTATGACTGTATTACCTGATATAATTATGACTGTATCACCTGATATAATTATGACTGTGTTACCTGATATCATTATGACTGTATCACCTGATATAATTACGACTGTGTTACCTGATATAATTATCACTGTATCACCTGATATAATTATGACTGTATCACCTGATATAATTATGACTGTGTTACCTGATATCATTATGACTGTGTTACCTGATATCATTATGACTGTATCACCTGTGTTACCTGATATCATTATGACTGTATTACCTGTGTTACCTGATATCATTATGACTGTATCACCTGTGTTACCTGATATAATTATGACTGTATCACCTGTGTTACCTGATATAATTACGACTGTATTACCTGTGTTACCTGATATAATTATGACTGTATCACCTGTGTTACCTGATATCATTATGACTGTATTACCTGATACTGCAGGGTGATGTCACTGATGTTTCTGCAGTGTTTTAGAGCAGCTTCTCTCCTCAGGGCCTGCAGGAAGCCTCTGGGGTTTCTGAAAGCTGACAGTCTGAACGCTCCTGGAGGATCTGAGGAGGCGTGGTGTTGGAGGTAAACAGCCAGAAGCTCCGCCCTCCTCTCCAGGTGAGACACCTCCAGGAGAGGAGGGGTGCAGTGATGAAGCTGAGAGAGGAGTGAGGAAACTGAATCTGTGATGTGATCCCACTCATCCTGCAGGAAGTCATTCAGAGGAGAAACAGCTGTGCAGATGTTCCTGTGAGAGAGGAACGTCTGCACAGCCTGAAGTCTGTCTCTGAAGAACAGCAGTGAAGAGGAGGAGGAGGGGGTTATCTGTGTGTAGGAACTCCTCTTGGATCCTGGAGGATTCTGGGAGATCTGCAGCAGTGTGTTCAGACGGAGGCTTTTGTTCTTCAGGATATCAGTTTCCACATCTGGAGTGAAGCCGAGAAGCTGGAGGTCACTGAGGCTCTCTGAGTCCAAAACATGAAGAAGATCTGAAGGCTCTGAGGACAGGACACAGGGTTAGGACTTTCACAGGAGAATAATAATAAAGCTTTATTTATATAGCACTTTACATACAACACATGCAGCTCAAAGTGCTTTACAAAATAACAACAAGTTACAAATAAACAACAAGAAATTCCCCTCAGATTATTTGTTAAAGGTCCCATGTCATGGCCATTTCTACTGATCATAGTTCCATTGTTGAGGTCTACTAGAATAGATGTATATTGTTCAATGTTCCAAAATCACATTGGTTTCTCAAACAGCATCTCTGTATAGTATGTGTATTCACTCTCTGTCCTACACGGCTTGTTGGAGCTCCTGCCCCCCCCCCCCCCCCCCCCCCCCCCCCCCCCCCCTCCCTGTGAGCCCACTGTGCTCTGATTGGTCAGCTCACCCACTCTATTCTGATGAGTCCACCACCGTTACAGCTGAACATCAGTGATTATGTGTTACAATGGCGTTTGTTAGCAACCAGAAAATGACACCAGTAAGGACAAACAGATGAGAATGCTGCGTGGGGTCTGGGTGCCATGTTGGCGGGACGTTGCAGGGCTCGCTGCTCCGCCATTTGAGGATCGAGGAGCGGACAGTGTGAGCTGGCTTACTGGTGTCGTTTCCTGGTTGCTGCGTGGGGCGGAGATCCGCGGAGCCGCGGCTGAGAAAAGATGAGGCTGAGTGAGTGTGTGTTTGAGGAGTTACGTGGATTGGTCCATTTTGACCAATCCGTGGAGCCGTTACGTCACTATGACCCGGAAGAAAAAAATGGAAAAAGAGAAATCTCCAACGAGGCGTTCAGGGGCAGCAGAGACAGGGCCCTTTAAGAACTTTAAAAGGTACATGCAGCAAAATATGACATGTTAGCAGGTTAATTGACACAAGAAGGTAAAATGTATGATACCAAATAAAATAAATAATGATTTCTCTCCGACAGACAAGACACAAGACAACTGAGTCGATGCAACAATATAAAATAGAAAACCCCATAAAACAAAGTGAACATGTAGGTACAACAGAAATAGAAAATAAAAATCTAATATTAATAAAAATCTAAAAACAGATTAAGTATGCTGAACATTTTTTAATATAAATAAACTTGCCTTGCCTTGAAGTGAACTTAATCTGAGTTTATCAAGTATACTTTCATATGCACTTGATTGATGTACTCAGTGAGCTATTTCTGATGCTCTAACATTCAATTTAGATATTAGATTTTATTTAAAACATGTAAAAAAACATACAATTAATTAAATGTACTAAGTATAAATCACATATATTAAGGTGCACTTTTTTTTTTACTGATGCTGTCCTTGTAAAAAAAATGTACCTTAGTACTTCACTTAAGTATTTTCATTAGGAGGCAAATCCTACTTTGATTGAGCTAAGTATCGCTGGTGTTTTTTAGCCCTTCATGCTAAAACATGTGTATATACTCCATTCCTGTTCATGTGTCCTCTTGCAATTATCACTGGCCCTGTGCATCTCCTAATCGTTATAACCGGCCTGCTCTCGTCTATCCCACATGCTCCACTGAGATCCAACATCTAGTTACAGGTGGCCTGTGGAACTGCCAGTCAGCTGTCTACCTGCATTTGCCATCCGACCTCTGCAGCTCATCCAGAATGCAGCGGCTCGTCTGGTCTTCAACCTTCCTAAATGTTCCCACACCACACCGCTCCTCCGCTCCCTTCACTGGCTTCCAGTAACTGCTATAATCCACTTCAAGACACTGGTACTAGCGTACCATGCTGTGAATGGATCTGGCCCTTCCTACATCCAGGACATGGTTAAACTGTACACCCCAGCACGTGCACTCCGCTCTGCATCAGCCAAACGGCTCGCTGCACCCGCACTGCGAGGGGGACCCAAGTTCCCATCAGCAGAAACACGTGGGTTTGCTATCCTGGCTCCAAAATGGTGGAATGAGCTCCCCATTGACATCAGGACAGCAGAAAGCTCACACATCTTCCAGCGCAGACTGAAGACTCATCTCTTTCGACTCCACTTCGAGCAATAGAATGACTAACAAAGCACTTATATACTAACAAAGCACTTATATACTAACAAAGCACTTATATACTAACAAAGGGCTTATATACTAACAAAGCACTTATATACTAACAAAGCACTTATATACTAACAAAGCACTTAGATACTAACAAAGCACTTATATACTAACAAAGCACTTAGATACTAACTAAGCACTTATCTAAAGCCAGTTGAGTAGCACTTGAAATGTTTTGGCTCTATGAAACCTGATGTACTTATATGATTCTGTTTTCTTCAAGTTTGTATCTTCTTGGTCGAATGCACTTATTGTAAGTCGCTTTGGAGAAAAGCGTCAGCTAAATGCAATGTAATGTAATGTAATGTAATATATAAAAAAACGATATATAAAAAACATGTCTATGAAGTGTTTTGGTAAAAACAAATATCCCTCTATTTCACTTCCTGTTTCAAAAGTGCTGATTCTGGGTATAAACAGGTCTCTCTTGAGAATGAGACCCTATGTCTCAATGAGATGTTCACCTGTATAAATAAAGGCTAAGTAAAAAAAAAATAAAAGTTTTATTTATTTTTTAACTGAAAAAAATGAATATAAGAGGAGGAGCTTATGCTGACTCATGCGGGGACCTGGCCAACACACTCTCACTCCATAAACGTCCAGGAGCGACGCTTGGTCAGGGTCCCGTGGCGTGCAGTTGGGACGCTCCGAGTCTCCTTCAGCTTCATAAAGGGACGCAAAGAGCTTTCAACTGATTGCAATGTATTCCCATCGGCGGCGGTATTTGACGCTCATGGAAGCACGGCATTCGTTTGTGTCGGAGGCTGTTAAAGGCAATGTGAGCGTCCATTCCCATTGGATAACGGAGGATTTTACACCCGGAAGTAAGTATTCTTCTTACTGTCGATTGATTTGACAGAGATATCTGCACTACTCATCAACTCAAAAACACCAGATTATCTTGTTAATTACACAACATTGATTGGTTTAAATTGTGTGCAATGCTTTTGTATTTTTCCCCTTCGATTCGGAGAAACAAATATTTTATATATATATATATATTAGGGCTATCAGTCGATTAAAATAGTTAATCGCGATTAATCGCAAATTAATTTTGTATCTGTTCTAAATGTACCTTAGAGGGATATTTTTCAAGTTTTTAATACTCTTATCAACATATGAGTGGACACATATGCTTTATATGTTTGTTTATTATCATTTGAACAATGACAAATATTCTCATGAATATTAAACACAACAACCTGAACATTACAAATATTCGCCTCAATTCAACCTGGAACCTCTCTCATACAATAATACTGTGTGTGTGTGTGTGTGTGTGTGTGTGTGTGTGTGTGTGTGTGTGTGTGTGTGTGTGTGTGTGTGTGTGTGTGTGTGTGTGTGTGTGTGTGTGGAGACACTGTGATGGATCGTTGGAGCTATGTGCAGCTCAAGGCATATATGCTCGAACGGGAGCTGCCTGGACGCTGCAATCATGTTGCGCGCACTATCCGTGCTGAGTGTGCTGACTTTTCGTACAATGTCCCACTGTCTGGCTACCTGCATCAAGTCAAGTGCTCGGCGCAGTTGTCGGCGAATTGTCGCTCCTCTGTTTTCATTGAAACAGCTCCTTATATCCGTTAGCGCAGCTAGCTAGCACCAGATGCTAACAACAACAACAACACGTAAGGTGTGCCTCGCTCGCGCCACACATACACACACCCTCCCGGTCCTCCCGATGGCCAGTCCGGGCCTGCCGGTGAGCGTGGAAGTGTGGTCTGCCACAAGCGGGCAGCAGGAGCGGGGCTGTCAGCATCAGCTTGTAGATGGTATTTTAAACTCGATGCGCTCTGAAACTACGGGGCGGCCGAAGACAAAAAATACACATGCGTTAATCGCGTTAAAATAATTAGTGGCGTTAATTTTTTTTTGCGTTAACGCGCTATTAACTTGACAGCCCTAATATATATATATATATATATATATATATATATATATATATCAGGGTTGCCAACTCTCACGCATCTGGCGTGTGACACACGCTTTCACTCTCAATCTCACGCTCTCACGCTGCCCAAACTTTTCTCACGCCAAAAACAAGAATACCGAAGACTAGAAACGGTTTTGAAAACTTTTGTCACGTAGTGATCGTCTTCTCAATAGAACATCTTTGATAATGTCTTCTGGCCAATCAGAATCACGATAACGGCGTGGTGTTGTTGCAGGAAGTCCCGACGGAGAATACTTTTGCGGTAGTACATCTCTATACATCGATACAACATTACGTGTTGATAGAAATCAACACGTAATGAAATAAGACCCCACGGTTTGATGATTGATAGGTGTGTGGGCTGTCTTTCATCTTGACACACAGAACAATGGGGGCTATCCACCCTTATCCACAATGTAAAGTAATTCACAGCCTCTTCCCTCTTCTCTCTGTGAGGAGCAGCAGGTTCAGCTTTCAGAACAAAGTCACACAAAACAAAAATGGCATTAATTTTTTTAAATATGTCGTGTAGTAATAGATTTATTTATTTTTCTTCTCAAGAGAGTACCAGAATGTGTATTTTATGTTAGTATTTAAAAAAATCTCCTGGGGGAGAATCCCCCCAGACCCCCCTGCAGGGGTTGGGTCTTCAGCATGTCAACTCTTTCACCTGAGGGGAAATTGCAGGATTGGCTCCAGGTCGCCCTTTTTATTTCCTACAAGACAAATGTGCCTTTTTATTTCATACAGTTCAATTTGGATTGAGAGAGGGAAATAATCTAAACCTCACGCGTGGCGTTTCACTGTCGGGGGGAGCGTGTATGTAATTACATTACAAATACTGACTTGAGCCCCACCACTGTATGGGTTAGCCCTACCATAGATTACCCAACAAAAATACTCTGGAGCCGCAACTGCCGACCCGTATGGCGCATGCGCAGATCTAAGATCCAGTAGAAATGATCAAAAGTAAAAGTCTGCTGCTTATTGTTCTACTAGGCCAAAGTAGAGTCAAAGAGTATATGAGAGTGAGAGTGTGTTAATTAATATATTTGGCAGTTTGGAGTAAGTCTGTAGATTTGTTTGTGTGTGTGTGTTTCATGTATAGGCCTCTCACGATAATTAATTTTGTTGGATACATTTTCCCGGAAATTATTGCGATAAACGATAATATTGTCGGCACCGTTGTATGACCATTTTAGACCACTGACATAATGATAATATATAATAATACCTCAAGTACATCCTTTCAAACTGCTAGTCACATCCTCATGTAAATGGCAATTTATCGAGGTCAGAAAAGTTATCGAGTTCATTTTTATTTATCGTACGATAAGTCAATTAATTGTTTATCGCGACAGGCACACAATAAAACAGTGGAAACAAACATGTTTGACTTTCATTAGTGAATGAAACTGTGTGCCCTTTATAGTCTGTGTCCATTATTGTGTATTTGTATATATTGTATATATATCCTATATATATGCTAAGGTCCCGCTGCTGACACGATAGCAGTCATTTAGTGCGCATATGTGTAATTAAACTGAATTAAACCCATGATATCAAAATCTCACTCCAGCCAGGTACCCAAAGTTGGCAACCCTGATATATACATACATATATATATATTTTTTTAAATATTACCAAGTGGTTTCATGTACAACCCACACAAGTTTCATGCTAAATGAAGCTCTGTTGCTTGGATATCACTAGATCCTGTTACAGCGTAATATAAAAGTACATAACGATTGATGTGTAAATTAGCATAATTACTAGCTAGCCGCTAGCTGCTAACTGCCGCGGCCGCCTCGTTAATATCAAAATCCATCATATAACAATCCAGTACCATGCTGTCATGAACGTGCGGTGCTGTTACGTGTACAAATTGACGTGCTTGATGTGAACGAGCATTTTGGGGGGCGTGGTTAAAGTTGCGCATGCGCTATGAGCGCACATACGGGTACTTCTCAGGCATGACGGGTAATCTGTGACGTTTAATTATGACTTTACAGTTATTTAAAAATGCACCTAAGGTTAAAACATATGGAATAAAGTACAATGTATTCAAGTTGATACTAAACTTAATTTACTTTTAGTTCAGCTGTAGAAGCAGTGATGATATTCCATTAGTTTTCTAAGTTTATTTCTATAGCAGAAAACAGACTTTTAGTCGATTTATCAGGAAATGAATTCTACTTCAGGGTGTTATCATAACTGTAACATGTAACTCCATAAAGACTGCATTTTGGCCTGATCCATTTCAGTCTCATTGATTAGCGTGTAAGATGTACAGAATACGAAGTGAAATCAGACGTTTGTTACCAAAATGTCGGGTGTTTTTGATGATATCTGAGAGGAAGTGAGGCTCTCCGCTGAGGAAGATCTTAGCGATGCTGTCCACCTCCTCTCGATCTGAAGAGTCCAGAACATGAGCGCCATGCACCAGGTGTACTGTAGATGAAAAGCAGAACCAGGTTGAAGCACTGATGAAGAGTGTGGGGGAAAGTTCTGAAGCAATTGGAAACTCAGAGAGACACGAGGAGAGCTGGAGCTTTGATGGCAAACACTGACGGTTAATTTGGAGCTTCGGCCGGAGAAGACATGTCACGGGGCACGAGTTGACCACACGGTTGAGGAGGCCAGTCTCACAAAACAACGTGTAATAGCTACGTTGGTCCACTGGGCAAAACGAAGTATGTTCACAAATAACCCTCTCAAGACGTGACATGGATACAATATTTGTTCCTATTCATTTCTAATGACCAGTGTCCGTGTCACGTGATCGCAAACTTTCCCAGAGAGAAAAAAAAACATGGCGGACACCCGATTTATTTTTAGTTGAAAATCCTAAATTGTAGGAGAGTTTGGCGTTAAAATGCTTTTTGATTACATTTCTAGCGAGAAGTGTATATTGTACTTTCAGAATCTACGTCCAGTGGATGTGTAGGATCCATAGTTTGATAGATATTACCAAGATTATTTGAGCTCCATGTATTTGTTTACAAAATATTGTATCCATGTCACGTCTTGAGAGGGTTATTTGTGAATATACTACGTTTTGCCCTGTGGACCGACGTAGCTATTACACGTTTTTTGTGAGACTGTGTTGGGTTGAGATGCCAAATCAATTCTGAAGAACTCTTCCTCTGGTAGGAGGTTCTAACTAGTTTGCTGAGGGGAATCAACGTTCTTCAATAGAGAGACTAAACAGCTGAGGACACTGAATCACTTGTAGTTGTCGCTTATGGCTAGAGGATCTTGCACCTCGGGGTCAGCTACACCCCGAGAAGGAAGTGTTCCAGGTGTCCCACAACAATAACTGTGGGGAAAATACTGAATGTTCCTTCTATATCAGAGTAGCACATGACAACAGAGGCCCTACGTAGCTGTGTACGTAGCCGGATGTATGACTACATGGACACAGTGAGACACTGTGTTGAAGTTATGATAGCTATGTTCCTAAGATTGGCATGATGACACAGTCCCTTGAGAGATAGACATATGACTGTCATGTTTATTGCTTACGCAGGCCTTAGCTAATCTGAACTAATGTCAGAATACTGCTTTGAACCAGTATTCCTCCATCTTGTTGACTGTAACACCCTCTCTTGTATATCAGCATATGAAGGACTCTAAAAAGGAACTCTTTTGTCCCATGCAACCTCTGTATGTGATGACTAGGTCCATTCTTGCAAGGATAATAAAGACATGGATCCTGATATTGAAGATCAAGCCGGTGACGAGTGATGTTTTTCTAACAATAACTATCTCTGACCGAGAGTTGCCCGGTCATAAACTGGTAACAACAACAGAAATGATGAATTGGAAATGGGGGACCCTGATGTAAACAAGACGAAAGTCTTTCTCTGGTCTGCATCCCCTTAACAATTGTATGTTTTGAGCTGTACTGTACTGTACCCAATATACAAGCTGTTAATACACTTTTCAATCAATCAATCAATCAAAGCTAGGGCAGCCCCTCCTTAACCTGTTAAGCCCCGAGCCTGTTTTTCAGGTTTCAGGCTCGAAAATGACATGCCCAAAACCAATGACTACAACTTCACTTCTAAAAGGGTTATATGAATAATTTCTTTTATCAAAGCAAGGTTACATCTGTGAGTTGGATGTAGAAGAGTCAGAATCAATATAGATTTTTCTCAGTCAGAGTAAATTCAGATGGAACATAGCAAAAAAAGGTAAATTCTTACCTCCGCCTAAAGAAAAAACATTACTTATAGTGAAAACCACCCTTGAATGATGGGATGGTAGACTAAAAGCTTTAGGAATCCAAACTATAACATATAATAAGTACCCTGTATCAAGATTGAGGCAAAACAAGTTAAATTTGACCTTTTTAGAGAGGTTTAGCAAAAACAAGTTCCAGGCGGAATAAGCTTTCGGCACATTTGGGTACATCTGGTTCCATCAGTGCCATTTGACCTTTTTCAGGTACCAGACTATAAAAATGATTACATTGAATTATCACCATAGGTATTCATTCCATCCAAATAAAAAAATAAAAATAAAAAAAAATGTAAAAAGAAATTGTGAAAAAAAAAAAGACCCGCCGACGGGGGCTTTAGGGCTTAACAGGTTAAGGGAGATAGCGGCTGTCCAAGGCTGGGCATCTGCGTCAGAAGGTGCAAGGAGGACATGCAGGGCAAATGATTCCCTGACAAAGAGGAGGGACAGGTTATCTGTTGAGGATTCTTCCTCACCTGCGATACACTGCAGAGCTTTAGCCTTATCCTGGCAGAGAGTGGCAACAGAGAGCAGAGCTTCCACCAGAGAGAGGAAGTCCTCCTGAGTCCTGAGGGACAGAGACACACAGGAAGTCTTCATACATCCACATTTAGTCACAAATATAACTCCCCTGGCTGGAAGAGAACTCTCTGCTCCAAAGCTTCTCTTTCCAGAACTGGACACACCGTACATTATACATTTATTTTTTATTCAATATTCCATTCCCTACACTCTTAATGTAAAACATATCCTGCCTTATCTTGTGTCTAAAGCCTTTCAAACACTGTTTTATTGTCAGAGTTATAGATTTGCTATCTGTATTACTCTTTTACTGTATATGTTCTACTTTTTAATGCTGCTTTAATCCTATTTTAAGATGTTTAAATTCTAGTATTGTTTATTTATATAAGGTTTGTCCTCCTGTGACCCTTAATCTATCCCTTAAAGTCAGTCAAACTGTTGTTCAAAAGACACCAACGAAAGTAAGGAAAGCACAGGTTGAGAACTTCTCTTATAGACAGGACCCTCATCATATACAAATAAAGCTTTGGGGTTGTATGATTAATGTAAGGAGGCTGTTTCTGGTGCACGTATACTCAATTTAGATTATTATTATTAGAGTAACAAAACGATGTGAACATATACTTGATATCATTGAAGCAACTAAAGATAAACTGACTTTCAATGTTGGGGACAGACGGACGTGCAGACACCTCGAAACAAAACATCATCATTCAATTCAGTTTTAAGTGCATTGACCAATTTTCTTTTCTTTTACCGTTTACAATGTCTAAGTCTCCATGGACACTGTGGAGAGTTTACAGTTTTTGTCTTTCAGTAACTTAACTTAGCTAATAAGAAACTAAACCTTAGATACCATCGTTAAGGAGGTTATTACTCACTTTCACTCCAGCTTTCAAACTCTGATCAACAACCCCCCCCCCCCCCATTTTACTCTCACTTGGATTAGGACTATTGTTTATGTTTCTGTTCTGATTTTATGTAAAGCGTCTTTGAGCGATTACGAGAAGCGCTATACAAATCCCATTATTATTATTATTATGATGCAACCGGTGCAGGTAATGTGTGGGTTCACTGTAAATGTAAACAACCCGCAGATACTCTAATATCCAGAGATGGCAAAAGTACACACATCCTTTACTCAAGTAGAAGTACACATCCTTTACTCAAGTAGAAGTACAGATACTCGTGTTTAAAAATACTCTGGTAAAAGTAGAAGTACTGACTAAACTTCTTTACTCAAGTAAAAGTAAAGAGGGCTTTGAAATGTACTTCAGTAAAAAGTACCCATAACTAGCAGCTGTTTTAAAGAGTACCTGACCTCCCTTTATATTAATAGAACAATAATGTCATTGTTAGCTAATGAATGTTTCCATGCTGAACAACGGCAACATGACAACGTTTTCATTGGTCCCTCTTCTTTAGAGAAGACCAGGAAATGATGGATACACGGATCGTGTTCAAATCAATAGGCACGCAATGACTCTAAATAATAATGATCACGCCACCAAACACACATTCAAACTAAAGGAACCAGCCTGTTTGGAAAATGTGAGAAGTAGAAAGTACAGGTATTTGTGTTCAACATGTAAGAAGTAGAAAGTACAGGTATTTGTGTTCAACATGTAAGAAGTAGAAAGTACAGGTATTTGTGTTCAACATGTAAGAAGTAGAAAGTACAGGTATTTGGGTTCAACATGTAAGAAGTAGAAAGTACAGGTATTTGTGTTCAACATGTAAGAAGTAGAAAGTACAGGTATTTGTGTTCAACATGTGAGAAGTAGAAAGTACAGGTATTTGTGTTCAACATGTAAGAAGTAGAAAGTACAGGTATTTGTGTTCAACATGTAAGAAGTAGAAAGTACAGGTATTTGGGTTCAACATGTAAGAAGTAGAAAGTACAGGTATTTGTGTTCAACATGTAAGAAGTAGAAAGTACAGGTATTTGTGTTCAACATGTAAGAAGTAGAAAGTACAGGTATTTGGGTTCAACATGTAAGAAGTAGAAAGTACAGGTATTTGTGTTCAACATGTAAGAAGTAGAAAGTACAGGTATTTGGGTTCAACATGTAAGAAGTAGAAAGTACAGGTATTTGTGTTCAAAATGTAAGAAGTAGAAAGTACAGGTGTTTGTGTTCAAAATGTAAGAAGTAGAAAGTACAGGTATTTGTGTTCAACATGTAAGAAGTAGAAAGTACAGGTGTTTGTGTTCAAAATGTGAGAAGTAGAAAGTACAGGTATTTGTGTTCAACATGTAAGAAGTAGAAAGTACAGGTGTTTGTGTTCAAAATGTAAGAAGTAGAAAGTACAGGTATTTGTGTTCAACATGTAAGAAGTAGAAAGTACAGGTATTTGTGTTAAAAATGTAAGAAGTAGAAAGTACAGGTGTTTGTGTTCAACATGTAAGAAGTAGAAAGTACAGGTATTTGTGTTCAACATGTAAGAAGTAGAAAGTACATGTATTTGTGTTCAAATGTAAGAAGTAGAAAGTACAGGTATTTGTGTTCAAATGTAAGAAGTAGAAAGTACAGGTATTTGTGTTCAAAATGTAAGAAGTAGAAAGTACAGGTATTTGGGTTCAACATGTAAGAAGTAGAAAGTACAGGTATTTGTGTTCAAATGTAAGAAGTAGAAAGTACAGGTATTTGTGTTCAAATGTAAGAAGTAGAAAGTACAGGTATTTGTGTTCAAAATGTAAGAAGTAGAAAGTACAGGTATTTGGGTTCAACATGTAAGAAGTAGAAAGTACAGGTATTTGTGTTCAAATGTAAGAAGTAGAAAGTACAGGTATTTGTGTTCAAATGTAAGAAGTAGAAAGTACAGGTATTTGTGTTCAACATGTAAGAAGTAGAAAGTACAGGTATTTGTGTTCAACATGTAGGAAGTAGAAAGTACAGGTATTTGTGTTCAACATGTAAGAAGTAGAAAGTACAGGTATTTGTGTTCAACATGTAAGAAGTAGAAAGTACAGGTATTTGTGTTCAACATGTAAGAAGTAGAAAGTACAGGTATTTGTGTTCAACATGTAAGAAGTAGAAAGTACAGGTATTTGTGTTCAACATGTAGGAAGTAGAAAGTACAGGTATTTGTGTTCAAAATGTAAGAAGTAGAAAGTACAGGTATTTGTGTTCAACATGTAAGAAGTAGAAAGTACAGGTATTTGTGTTCAACATGTAAGAAGTAGAAAGTACAGGTATTTGTGTTCAAATGTAAGAAGTAGAAAGTACAGGTATTTGGGTTCAACATGTAAGAAGTAGAAAGTACAGGTATTTGTGTTCAAATGTAAGAAGTAGAAAGTACAGGTATTTGGGTTCAACATGTAAGAAGTAGAAAGTACAGGTATTTGTGTTCAACATGTAAGAAGTAGAAAGTACAGGTATTTGTGTTCAACATGTAAGAAGTAGAAAGTACAGGTATTTGTGTTCAACATGTAAGAAGTAGAAAGTACAGGTATTTGTGTTCAACATGTAAGAAGTAGAAAGTACAGGTATTTGGGTTAAAAATGTAAGAAGTCAAAGTAAAAAGTCGTCAGAAAAATAAGTAGTGGAGTAAAGTACTGATACCAGAAACATGTACTTAAGTACAGTAACGAAGTATTTGTACTCCAATACTTCCCACCTCTGCTAATATTCTTCAATTAGTTCCTGTGTATTACATGTTGCCCTCTCCTCACCAGCTGTGTCTCCCTCCTCTGTGTTTGTGTCTCTGCAGGATCACAGAGTGGAAGACGGCAGTGTTCATTAACAGCTCCATGTCCTCTGAAGAGACTCCAGATAAAGATGGACGCTGTGTGAAGGAGTGAAGCTGCTGGAAGGAGAGGATCAGCTGCTCCTTCAGATCCAGGCAGGAGGAAACCACCAGAGGAAGAGCGCACACTCGCACGGACGCTGGGAGGAATTAAAGACAGAAGTTAAATTAATGGGGTAAAGAAATGTCACTGTCATTACTGAAATTAACATAATCATTTTGTATGTTACAAGTTTTCTGAAATGTTATGTTTAAGAAGCTGAGAGAGGAGAAATACATTTGGCGAAGAAAAAATCGTTATAATCTGACAAAATGTGTAATCTGACAAAAAGTCATTACAATCAAACAAAAGTCGTTATAACCTGACAAAATGTGTAATCTGACACACAAAAAAAATCTATATATTCTGACAGAAAATTGTTATAATCGGACAAAAGGTCGTTATAATCTGACAAAGTCGTTATAATCGGACAAAATGTGAAATAATCTGACAAAAAGTATTTATAATCTGACAAAAAATCGTTATAATCGGACAGAAAATCGTTATAATCGGACAAAAGGTCGTAATAATCTGACAAAAAGCCTATATTGGACAAAATGTGTAATAATCGGACCATTTTTTTAAATAATCGGACAAAAAAATCATTATAATCTGACAAAAAATCGTTATAATCTGACAAAAAAATCTTTATAATCTGACAAAAAAATCTTTATAATCTGACAAAAAAGTCGTAATTTTAAAATAAAAACATTTTTAAATATAAAAAAAAACAGGTCATTATAACTGAATCGTTTTAAAGAAAAATGCGTAATATTTGGAGGAACAACGGAGGTGGATTATTTCAGAGATGAGATATTGTAATCTTTTTTTTAAAAAGGCAAAATAATTTAGAAAGACGAGTAATGTAAAATATCTGGAGAAAAACACTTGTAATTTTTCACAATGTCAAAAAGTTTAAATATGTAAAGGAAAAACGTTGGGTTAATATTTGAGAAAAGGGCGAAATAAAGATAATATATATACAGTATAAAGATCTGGATTGTAAATGAATTCATGTTGTACACTGCAGGTGAACAGGGTAAAAACTGACAGATATCACCATGAAACTTCCCCTACTTCATTACTGACATTAACACAATTATCTTTTATATTACAAGTTTCCTCACAGGTTATGTTTAAATACACAAGTGGGGAGTTATGTAATGCTAACTGTTGGTGAGTTTAGCAGAGAGAGTTAGTGAAATAAACTCCTGGAGGTTTTTCCCACTAGTCTGAAAGAAGACATGTTATGGAAGCAAAATAACCCAAAATATCAAAGTGAGTTTCCTCTCTTTGTGAGATCAGTAATGGCAGTATATTAAATGCACCTGGTATGGAGGTAGATGTATTTTCCTGAGTTATAAACCACAGTCTGAAGCTCGGGTGAATCAGGCGTCGCTCCTCTGTGGGATTTATAAAAGGAAACACAGGTTATTATAAGCTTTTCTAATGAATAGCAACTGATAATAGAGCGATTTAAATGTTTGGTGGATTCCCTACCCCTTAAAGAGGAGATCAGCTGGTGGATGTGAGCGGTGACTTGAGTGTCCCATGTCTCCAGCAGCTGACAGTTATTAAACACCAGCCAGTGTCCGTCAGTAGCAGCTGTGTTCAGATGTGAGAGAATCACCTCTCTGTCAGCTCCAAAGGAAACGACTCTCACCTGAACCTGAAACACATTTGATGGGGTTTTACCTTTTATATTGTTGCATCGACTCAGTCGTCTTGTGTCTTATCTGTCAGAGAGAAATCATTATTTATTTTATTTTATTATCACACCTTTTACCTCCTTGCGTCGATTAACCTGATAACATGTTATATTTTGCTGCATGTACCTTTTAAAGCACTTTGAGCTGCATGTGTTGTATGAAAAGTGCTGTATAAATAAAGCTTTATTATTATTATTTATTATTTATTAAGGAAAACATCACCTGGTCAACAGGACTTACATCTATTACAACAGTTTATAGTGATCAACAGGCTTGGGGAGAAAGTGTGTGTTCCTGTATAGTGTGTGTTTCACAGTAGGATCTCACACCCTAAAACATTAGACTAAGACAGATATTATCACTATAAGCGTTTCCCACTGTAACTTCAAAACTGAACAAACTGTGTGGTACCTTATTGGGTTTTGAGATTAAACATGATTTCTGTACAATATACCGGGCATCCGGAAAGTATTCAATACGTATGTTTATGTGATATTTTAGTTTCTTTTTTTTATTCATTTGCAAAAATTATTTAAAAACTTTTTTTCACTTTGTCATTATGGGGTATTGTGTCTAGAATGTTGAGAAAACAAATACATTTAATCCATTTTGAAATATGGCTGTAACATAACAAAATGTGGAAAAAGTGAAGGGGTATGAATACTTTCCGGATGCACTGTATCTTTGGAACATCTACAATTCTTTATTGCGATAAATATTTGATTAATATAATGTTGGCAGCCATAAGCCATAACGAGAAGGTGTCTAACAATAAAACCCACAACTACAGGGGAATGGATCGGAATCGTAAAATAATTATATATAACATGGAAAAACTCATTGACCTAATTGCTTTTTCTTTCCCGTTTGTATTCCATAAAATGTAATAAATCAACAAAGATAAAGTTTAACTGTGTGTTACTGTGAGAAATAATCTATATATTGTGCCGGAAACTTTAAAGGGGACCTATCATGCAAAATGCACTTTTTGATGTCTTTTATACATCACCATGTGTCCCCGGTGTGTCCCCGGTGTGTCCCCGGTGTGTCCCCGGTGTGTCCCCGGTGTGTCAGGGAACTCACGCAGCGTCAGAAAATAAAACCCTCTCTCTTTTCCTCCGTACCCAAATCTCTAAAAACGGGGGAACAACGGAGCTGATCCAGATTTGCGTCCGATATGACGTAATATCTGAAATGTGGACCCACGGCCCTATCAGAAACGTTGCTATCAGAAACAATGCCCGACTGTTTTAGACGTAATATGGTCGGTGTTTACATTAGCATCGCTAACACTCAGAGCTAACCTGTACTGGAGAGCATGTGTGTGAAGAAGCAGGAAATAAAAAGGAACTCACCTTGTGGTATAACCGGCAAGAGAGAAAGCCTTTGAGCTCCATACTGTTTCAGAAAGAATCCTTGATAATCCATGATATGGCGTTTCATCACCGCAGTATTTAGTTTAGACAGTAGCTGCCGGGTCCCGCATGAGCTCAGACACCTCCTTTTTTGTTTTATCAATCTTTTTTTCTTTTTAAAGCTTTATACCAAAAATCATCAATTTAGAAACAGGAAGTGAAAGAGAGGGATATGAGGCATGGCTAGAATGGGTGATCTGTTTGGTATTTTGAGCAAAACACTTCATAGATATGCTTTTTATATATTTTTATATATCTGAGACCTATGCTATTGCCTAGAAATAGCATGATAGGTGACCTTTAAGGGACATGATTCACTGTCGTAGAGTTTTCCACGGACCGGATGTTGGCGACACCTTGGACTTCCGGTTTTACGATTGTTGTTGTTTGTAGCCTCACAGTAGCATGTAGCTAATAATATATCGTGTATGTGAATATAAGGAGAATGACGCGTGGAGTTACACACTAAACACACCGTCTCCAACTCTCACTCATTGACGCTGCATTACCACTATTATTATTTGTTTATGACCAATAAACATTAGAAGAATTGTATGATAAAAGGGATGTGCTATGGCTACGTCATCAGAGGACTACAGAAGAAGACCCGCCCACGTCGACGCCAGCCAATGAATGAAGACTACAATACTATATAACCAGATGTTAGAGAGAGACGCTCCCTTTCATTCATTCTACCGTAGACAGCTAACTGCGGTAAGTGGACTGTGGACCGGTGGACTGAGTGTCAGAACCACAGCTGTGTTCCCTTGTAAAAATATCATTGTATAAATAAACGCAGTTCACTTTTCGAGAAGCTTCCTGGTCTTCTTTAGACTAACTCTTGGTCTTCAAAACAAAGAACACAACATTACCTGAGTGTCTTCTCCACAGTGGGCCAGACTGTGAATTAATTTCAGAGGGTGAATGCTCGTCCTCTCCTCTCCTCTCTGATTGGGTGATGTGAGGATGACAGGCCCCTCATGTTTTCTCAGGAACTGATAGAGGGCTTTGGGGTTCCCGATGTACAGGGTCTCCCTCCCTCCCAGCAGGGGGCGGTGGTACACGGCCATGTCCTGGTTCAATCCCTGCAGACTGTGAGGGAGGAGGGTCTTCAGGAGGATCCCCCTCTGTATCAGTGACAGGTGGGAGTGAGAGCGGCAGGGAACGGGACCCGATACAGACGGGGGGTGATCACTGCTGGAAGAACGATTCAGATGATTCAGTAAAAGTATATATTGTCTGTGTGTATGTATACAGTAGATGTGTATGAGTATAAGTATTAGATAGATAGAATTGGAGGATAAAACCCTCTTCAATGGTGACTAGGGCTGTCCTGAATACCATTTTTCGGGCTCCGGATATTCGGTAGTAATCAGCAGCGAATATTCCGCGCGCACGGGGGTATAGTAATCCGCAGCGAATAATCGATGTATATCATGTGTAACGTTATTGTTTAAACAGCGGATAAAGCAGCTTCATCATGGCAACTGGACAACAGCTAAGCTAAGCTACTACCTACAGCATTCAGGTGACCTTTCAGAGTTGTTGTGCCACCGTGGTGGGCCAGTTTCATATTGCATATTTGGCACACTGCCTTCGTCGTCCAATTTAAAATGGTCCCACACAGCTGAAGTCTTCGGTATTTTGTTTTCAGGTGTGTGAAGCAAAGTGAAGCGTGACGTTCGCGTTCGTGGCGCTGTGAGTGAAAGCGATGTCAGGCGCCCAAGCTGAGATTGTATATATTTCCGTATTTTAACAGTGCAATTAAAAGTATAAATATAGAATAAGAATGTGGCAATTCACCTTTATTGATGGCATACATTTAGGAAGAAAAAAAAAGAATATCCGAATAACGAAATAGAAAACCGAATAGTAGGCCAACGACCGAATATTCGGATGTTCGGGTACAGCCCTAATGGTCACACACATTCAGAGCACACGAAATGAAATTTGACCTCTGCTTTTAACCCATCCTAGTAGGAGCAGTGGAGCAATGGGGTGTGGTGGGGGGGGGGGGTGTTAGGTGCCTTGCTCAAGGGCACCACGGCAGGGCCCAGGAGGTGGACTGGGACCTCTCCAAGTACCAGTCGTCACTGTATATGTACTTTTCTGATCAAAAATCTTTCTAATGCGTTTCGACAATGCATAACCAGTGTTTGTCATTTAGAGATGGAAAGCTAAATATATGCAACGCCTCGGACAGTCCTTTGTGCCTGTAGCCATCAGGCTGCTCGATCAGGGGCTAAACCCTGTTACCCGTTAATATTATCCAGGACTGTTCAAACATAAAACATGCGCTGTTTTTACAAGACTTTAACCTGCACTCACATCTGCACACTTATGTAAATATATTTAACATGTTCATACAAATGCTCAACTTTTACTGTGATATATTCTTTCAATAGTTACTTTATCACTTTATTTTTGTTGTATTATTATTTTAATTTTTATTCTATTTTATCTTCATTTTACCTTGTTTGAATCCTGTTTTTCACTCTGACCCTGTTGGTGCTATAAAAGCCCGAATTTCCCCCAGGGGATAAATAAAGTTCCATCTTAACTTATCTTATCTTAAAAGTACCAATACATTCAGGTCAAAATACTTCATTACAAGTAAAAGTCCTGCATTCAAAGTCTTAAGGCCCGGACACACCAAGCTGACACCAAAGAACTGACACAGACGGACCCCCGACTGTTGCGTCGCCTCGCGTCTCTGCGTTTTGGCCATGTGTCGCACTGGAACACACCGCAAAGACTTCAACCGAGCACGTACGAACTGCGCATGCGTGAGTGGCAATAACTCTCCTTACCAGCAGGCGGCGGTAGTGTGTATTCGTCATTCAAAAGAGGCAACCGGAAGACAGACTGCGTGATAACCGAGAGAAGAAGAACAGACTGCGTGATATAAACAACAAATAGCGTGTGCGTTCCATTTTCACTCTACAGCGAGAAGCTCACGGGGCTTTCCCCAACCTGTGTCGAGAGCTGGAGTTAAATGAAATCTCAGATTTGCTTTCTTAATAGTTTGTTTGGGTCCCTCACTTCCGTTTCGCTTCTCATGCTCTGATTCGCTAAGCTGAACAGCCAATCAGAGTGATTTCTTTTGCCGACAGCCTTTGGCCGACTGCCCACCGATTCGACATGTTGAATAGGTGGGTTTTTGGCCGAAAAGGTGTCGGCACGGCTGAAAAGACACGACGATGCGGGACACACCAATCTGAGTAGGGCGTGTCGACGCCCATCGACGGCCAAAATCGGCTTAGTGTGTCCGGGCCTTTACTAAAGTAAAAGTACAAAAGTATTATCAGCAAAACGACTTTGTAATATATAGATAATTCATTTCCATCAACAACTACTGTACAAATCCCCACTGCTTCAGTCGCCCGTGGCGTCCCCCAGGGCTCTGTACTTGGTCCCCTGCTCTTTATCATCTACATCCTGTTACTTGGACAAATCCTCCGTCTAGTTCGATTGTTACTATTACAAAACTACTTCCACCACCACACACTCACAACCTGCCTCACTGACATCTAACAATGGATGCAAAACAACTCTCTGAAACTGAACTGTGACAAATCTAAAATAATCATCATCATCGGCCCAAATTCACTAACACTCTCCAATCAGGACCTCTTTCTGAACATCGACTACACACAAACTCAAAGATTGACAATAAAGTTGACTTTGATTTTGAAAAAGTGTTCTTAAGTACTTGAGTTTAGTTTAGTGTATTTGTTTATAGTGTCGTGGACAGTCCCCATTAATCAACTGTCACAAAAAACAGTAAATGGGACAGCTTTAGCAAACATGGCTAATTTCCAGCTGTTGTCCTCGGCCAGATGATAATAGACACCTTTTTAAAATCACAACACATCAACAGCATTAGTTATAAAGAAAGGATGAAAGACAAGTAGATAGAGGCGAAAGGATATAAGAGAACAATAAAATGCAAACAACACACGTTACTACATACATGTCACATATAGCACATCACAATCACACAACAGAAACGAGGGGAAACATCCAGTTAATATACTTAGTTTCTTCCAGAGGTGGGAAGTAGTGGAGTACAAATACTTTGCTATTGTACTTAAGTACATGTTTCTGGTATCAGTACTTTACTCCACTACTTATTTTTTCTGAGGACTTTTTACTTTCTACTTCTTACATGTTGAACCCAAATACCTGTACTTTCTACTTCTTACATGTTGAACACAAATACCTGTACTTTCTACTTCTTACATGTTGAACACAAATACCTGTACTTTCTACTTCTTACATGTTGAACTCAAATACCTGTACTTTCTACTTCTTACATGTTGAACACAAATACCTGTACTTTCTACTTCTTACATGTTGAACCCAAATACCTGTACTTTCTACTTCTTACATGTTGAACACAAATACCTGTACTCTCTACTTCTTACATGTTGAACACAAATACCTGTACTTTCTACTTCTTACATGTTGAACCCAAATACCTGTACTTTCTACTTCTCACATTTTCCAAACAGGCTGGTTCCTTTAGTTTGAATGTGTGTTTGGTGGCGTGATCATTATTATTTAGAGTCATTGCGTGCCTATTGATTTGAACACGATCCGTGTATCCATCATTTCCTGGTCTTCTCTAAAGAAGAGGGACCAATGAAAACGTTGTCATGTTGCCGTTGTTCAGCATGGAAACATTCATTAGCTAACAATGACATTATTGTTCTATTAATATAAAGGGAGGTCAGGTACTCTTTAAAACAGCTGCTAGTTATGGGTACTTTTTACTGAAGTACATTTCAAAGCCCTCTTTACTTTTACTTGAGTAAAGAAGTTTAGTCAGTACTTCTACTTTCACCAGAGTATTTTTAAACACGAGTATCTGTTCTTCTACTTGAGAAAAGGATGTGTGTACTTTTGCTCTGGTCTCACACAAACTGTAAGACTGACAATAAAGTTGACTTTGAAAAGTGTTCTTAAGTACTTGAGTAAATGTAGTTTCTTCCCACCTGTGCAGGTACTCGTCCCACTGAGCGGGGGAGGAGCAGAGGGAGGAGATCAGTCCTCTGAAGGGGAGGATTCTCTCCAGGAGGAGCAGCTGGGGGAGGATGGGAGGCGGGATCCAACCCGGCAGGAGGGAGGAAATGGGAGGGAGGGAGCCCGCTTTTATTTTGGTGACAGGGAGTGGAACGTCCTGGAGGCCCCGGAGGAACACCGCCTTCTCCGCATCAGAGCAGAGCTGCTGGAGATAAGATATACTTTTATTATTTTGCCTGCACAATCCCCATGTAACCCATTCAACAATGACCTGCACTAAACTCACATATATACTAACTATACTATGCTTCTGAATTTTACACCATTTGGGAATTGTTTTTGGAATTCATAACAAACATGTGTCCCCTCTGTGGAAAGAGACTCTGAAAGTTTCAGGAACAAAGATTCTCTCTCTTTTTGATCCATTTCTATAAAAACCTGTCTGAAAATGAGCTCATCAGATTTTGGCCACTTGATGATGTCATAACGATGTTTTGTCTTGTGTAACCATTAGCCAATCAGCAACCAAGGTAACCCCCCCCCCCCCCCCACACCTTATCACCTGAATCTCCTCCTAGAGCACCATTGAGTTCTTTGTAACCAAATCTCTCTCAGAGGGGCGTGGGGAGGGGCTCCTTATTTTCATCTAAAGTAACAGACAGAGAATCAGCACTTTGGAAACAGGGCTGAAACAGAGGGGATTATGGGATGCTGCAATGATCTGTTTGGTGTTTCAGCCAATCAGAGACAGGGTCTGGATATATCTGAGACCTATAATATATTGATGAGAAACAGTATAATAGGGGACCTTTAATATAAAGTAAAAACGTTCAGTTTGGACTAAACCCGCTTGGTTCTTCATTCGAAGCTTCTGTTACACAACAAAGGCACCGCAGCATCAGGTCTAAAACCACCAGACTCAGAGACAGTTTCATCCCACAGGCCAGAAGACTGTTAAACACCTGAGCTAAGAACATTCATAACATTCATCTGTTTGCAACTTACTAATTATGTATCACTTGTATATAGACTCTTATGGCACTACTTCTATTCTACTTCACTGTATTTACTTGCACTATTGTATCTGTTGTATTGTGTTGCACTGTTGGAGGAGCCTGAGACCTCAGATGTTCATTGACATAACTACACTGTAGCTCAGCACACATGACAGTAAAAGCCTTGAATAAGTGAATAAGTGAATTACAGAGTGGTGTTGGAGCAGAGCGAGGGAGAGGAGGAGCTCCAGAGCAGGAAGATGTGCGCTGTAGAGACTCGGTCTGTAGTGATGCAGCAGCTTCTCCACCAGCCGGTTACTGAGCTCCACCTCACACCCCTCCACAATAAAAGCCTCCTGTAGTGCGGAGATGAAGCCCTGCAGGGGGAAGCAGTAATCAGAGGAGAGGCGGGACACCTCCTGTAGAGCCTGGTAGAAAGTAGAAGCCAGTTTCACCAGGTTTCTGGGGGCTTTCAGCAGGACGTCGTGGTGCTGAAGCTCCTCGCTGAGCAGCTGGAGGTCAAACTGAAGCTGCTGCATCGAATCCTGACTCACACACACCTCCTGATACACACACACCTGCTGAGACACACACACCTCCTGAGACACACACAATGAGAAAGTGTTACTTTATCTCTCACTAAACACGCTGATTTCTAACTTTACTCCAACCAGGCCACGTTAGAATAACCTTCATAGCACTTTCACACATTTTAAAACACGTCATTACAGCCAATATGAGCACAACGTCAACATTAAACTAAAACACATGCTATGAACTCACCAGATACACCTGACACACACACCTGCTGAGACACACACACCTGCTGACACACACACACCTGCTGAGACACACACCTGCTGACACACACACACCTGCTGAGAGACACATCTGCTGACACACACACACCTGCTGAGACACACACCTGCTGACACACACACACACCTCCTGACACACACACACACACACCTCCTGCAGCAGGGGGGAGTCACTCTGAAGGATGGAGTCCAGCAGAAACTCCTGGGACAAAATGAAGGAGAGACAACATGAGCAGCAAAATTGACCACTTTCTGTTTTTCTATAAACCACAAAGAGGCTTTCCTGTGATTCTCAGTTAGACATACATTACATTTCATTACATGTCACTTGTCACTTTTATCCAAAGCGACTTACATACTCAACCCACTGCACCACACGCCTCCCGTACAAACCGCACTGGGGCCTACGGAATCTTTTCCGCAAAGAAAACCCTAATACATTGCGATGTTCACCAGACAGTGTGTGTAAAGGAAGTGTGTGTAACATTTGGTGGGTTTTCGTGAATGTTAAGGACCCCAAAAGTGTGTGCAAAGACTACAAATAAAAATCGTAATAATAAGAATCCGAGCTATTTCAACTATGTGTCGACTACATCTCGTTGGGCTATCTGTTTCCAGCCCTGTTTCTGTGCTTTTTCTCTTTGCTAGCGAGCGAATACATTATACCCTAATAAGGAGCCAAAAGACAATAAGAACCCATCCTAACAGACAGAGGAACCGCTTCTTCTGTCCAACCACAAAACACATTTTCACTGATACACAAACACACACCTTCGAAGACTCTATCCACAAATTACTATAAAGATAAACTGATATTTAGATTTTATTAACACTAGAACCGCCAACGGGTAAATTTTACCCGCAGCTGTTTCCTGATTGTATGTAACTTTTTTTCAACAAAATATTCAAGTCTCCCAGTCTGTGACTTTTCCTGAAAGTGTGTTATGTAGCACCCTCTGTTGTTACAAATTGTCAATATGAAGTCAGATTGAAAAAAAGGCCCAAAAAATGGCCATTTATACCCATCAGCGCCAGCGGGTAATATTTAGCTCATAGAAAATGCAGTGATTTTCATGCTATTGATCTCCCGCGTAAACATAAACATGACGTGTTGCTATAGCAACGCCTGTTGTTTACTGCGGTTCCTTATAGATAGAGAGATAGTTAGTTATAGATAGATAGAGAGAGAGAGAGAGAAGAGGAGAGAGAGAGGAGGAGAATAGTTATTCTCGATCGCGAGAGAGATCGTTCGTTTATAGAGCTCGCGCGAGCGCGAGCGCGCGCGCTCGTTCGTTATCGAGCGCGCGCGCGAGCGCGCGCGACGCGAGAGCTCGTTCGTTCTCGCTCGCTCGCGCGCTCGCGCGCGCGCTCGTTCGTTCTCGCTCGCTCGCGCGCGCGCGCGCGCGCGCGCGCGCGCGCTCGTTCGTTCTCGCTCGCGCGCGCGCTCGCTCGTTCTCGCTCGCGCGCGCCGCCGCGCGCTCGTTCGTTCTCGCTCGCGCGCGCTCGTTTCGTTCTCGCTCGCTCGCGCGCGCGCGCGCGCGCGCGCGCGCTCTTCGTTCTCGCGCGCGCGCGCTCGTTCGTTCTCGCTCGCTCGCGCGCGCGCGCGCGCTCGTTCGTTCTCGCGCGCGCGCGCTCGTTCGTTCTCGCGCGCGCGCGCGCTCGTTCGTTCTCGCTCGCTCGCGCGCTCGCTCGCGCGCGCTCGCTCGTTCGTTCTCGCTCGCGCGCGCGCTCGTTCGTTCTCGCTCGCTCGCGCGCGCGCGCGCGCGCCTCGTTCGTTCTCGCGCGCGCGCGCGCTCGTTCGTTTCTCGCTCGCGCGCTCGCTCGCGCGCGCGCTCGTTTCTTTCTCGCGCGCGCGCTCGCGCGCCCTTTGCCCATCCACGTTCGCGATCTTTTACTTCATGCCAACTAGATATCTATGAAGCTGAGTCCCATTATATTGGTATAAGTTTCATCACTGTGCGATCAAAGCTCACTGTTAACCCTGTGTTCTAGTATGATAAATAAAAGAACATTGTACCTTGAAAATCAATGCATTCTAATAGCGGGTACATTTGACCCGTTGGCGGTTTTAGGTATACAGCGACCCCTGGCGGTTCTAGGGTTAACATAATACATAGTACATTTCATTTAAGAAGTGACTACCATTTCTGAATTTACGGGAGAGGATTAGGGCCACATGTGAATTGTATTTGGGATCTGACCAAAAGTGAGTCTTTTAAAAAAAAATTAAATGCTATTATTTTCAGAACATTTCAGAAAAAGTGACAATACTGACTTAAAAAAGGTTAAATTCACTATCAATTCAGCATTTACCAACAATTTGAATGATACATTGCTGCAGATTCACTTGTTGAATGACTTGTTGAATGACTTGTTGACAGACTTGTTGTATGACTTGTTGAATGACTTGTTGTATGACTTGTTGAATGACTTGTTGACAGACTTGTTGTATGACTTGTTGTATGACTTGTTGACAGACTTGTTGAATGACTTGTTGACAGTAAGTGTCTGCTCACCTGCTCTGAGATCAGTTTGTGCTCCAGCAGCTGTTTGTCACTCTGCAGCTGTGAGTGCCGACTCAGCAGTTTCTTCTTCTTGTTCTGCAGGAGCTGAGTCAGCATCAGCTGCTGGATCTCAGCTGAACTCAGAGAGAGGTCGAGCACAGCGACCAGGGAGAGGACGGAGGGATGGATCTCTGCAGGAAACAGAAAGGGAACCTGAGACACTTCCTCCAGATGAGGCTTTCAAAACATTTACTGTCAGATTGTGATTTTAGATTTCCTGTGCAATACTAGGGGTGGAGGAAATAATCGATACAGCATAGTATCGCGATACTTTGCGTGGCGATATTGTATCGATACACGGACGCCAAGTATGGATATTTTATGATATAAGCTGTAGCACATCTCTCCGAAAGATGGTCGTACACTTGACACGTTCTAATTTATTGAAAACTCCAAAAACCAACGTAAGAGCTACACAAAGACACAAAACAACAAATACATTTAAGCTTCATCCATGTGAGCATTACTTTAGAATACCATTCAACAAGTGAACTTCAAATAGTTAGCAAAGTTATAATACAGTATATAAACTAATTAAGACACAAAGCACATGTTTATGTTAACACTGACCTTGAGCCTCTTGCTAACACTTAAATCTAAACTTTATCTTTTGATATCGCCGTATTTAAATGTTGATATCTCCGTTAATATCTGTACTTTATCTCCGTTCTTTTTCTCTGTTTTTGCTTTGGGAACAGTAACTTCCTGCTAACAGCGCAACGTCGCCTTCAAGATAAAAGCATGTCTATATAAAACAGGAAGTTAAGACATGTATACAATTGCAATGAAAGTAACAAAAACATCTCCTTTTCAGGTTCAAAGAACACACATTGGGTTATTTACATAAACTATTCATATTGCAAATACATGTTTTAACCAGCAAGGGAAGACGGACATGGATATGACCCATGTGATCTGCAATATCGCAATATATCGCATCGCAATACTTAGCATATCGTAGAATCGCAATACTATCGGATCGTGGCTTAAAGGCATGCAAAATACACTTTTTGATGTATTTTATACATAACTATGTGTCCCCGGTGTGTCGGGGAACTCACGCAGCGTCAGAAAATAAAACCCTCTCTCTTTTCCTCCGTACCCAAATCTCTAAAAATGGGGGTACAACGGAGCTGATCCAGATTTGCATCCGATATGATGTAATATCTGAAATGCGGACCCACGGCACTATCAGAAACGTTGCTATCAGAAACAATGCCCGACTGTTATGGACGTAATATGGTCGGTGTTTACATTAGCATCGCTAACACTCAGAGCTAACCTGTACTGGAGAGCATGTGTGGGAAGAAGCAGGAAATAAAAAGGAACTCACCTTGTGGTATAGAGTGGCGAAGTCACGCCCATCTACTTCCGGTCCATGGGACCTTATTTCGGAAAAATTATGCATTGAAGTCAATGGAGAGAGAAAACTTATCTTTCGATCCCGTTTGAATTGTGCCATGAATTACACATATGATGTTTGTCAATCTTAAAAAAATAATTTCCATGTCAAAAAAGTCACAGTTTGTCGTAAAACTGTTGAAATATAAGACTATGAAAAATACGTAACTAGAAAGACTACAAATCCCAGAGTCGCGTAAGTGATGTCACAATTGTTTTCCTCCACTAAGAGATAGCTAAGATCAGCGCCATATAAATATAATCTATCTATATGGCGCTGGCTAAGATACAGATGGAGCCTCTTATTTTGGACCCCAGCATACAGCTTCCTGCCGACTGCCAGCCAGTTGCCAGCCAGTTGCCTGCCAAAGACCAGTATTCAGGAATGTTAGGCCCTCCCACTATTCTCCAATTTCAGGGTTTAACCAGGAGATGGCGCTATATATTAAATAACTAAGACTTAGTTTTTCACAATAGAAAATGCAGATATTATATAAAAAACTAAAGTTAAAATCTTGTTTTTAATGCCCCAAGAGCAATAACATCTTGTCACAAGCTTTTTGGAAGAAAAAGACTGACTCAAGAGACCTGTAGTTGACTAATTACAGGCCTCAATAAAGTTCTGCCATTGGTTGTGAAAAACAACGGTGGACATAGTGGAAAGTGAAATTGACATTGTCGAATTTAATAAAAATACAAAATAATGTATCTGTGTACGTGTTTTACTATGTGATCTGCACTTATCAAACATCTAATTAAGGCGAGACAACCCCAGGTGAATAGGGTATTTTTAACTTAAAGATATCAGCTAAATATTTCTCCAGTTAATTACTTACAATAAGGCAATTGTTTTTTGTATTACAAGTTTTCTGAAATAGCATGTTTAAATATCCAAATGAACCATTATCTCATGAAATATGCGCATATTTAACACATTTCAGGAACCGAAATCTGAACTTTGGATAAAGCCAGGATCAAAATTATTGTTTCATTTTGTAGTCATATTAGTATCTAAGGCTTTTACAGAAGGGATTTTGGATATCTCTTTGTATCACTCCATAAATCAGAAAATACTGTCAACAGCCCTAAAATATCAATTTTCACCATGTTTTTAGGTATAAAATGTTATATAATTCAGGCTATGAATTATATATGACCAAACCCTTCTGTAAAAGCCTTGATAATATTGATAGGAATATAACTGGAAGGTTTGGTGTATGTAACTGCTGAGTGATTCTACAATTTAGGGTACATTCCATGTCCATTGATGTCCATTGATGATAATTATAATTATTCTAACTATTTTCTTCAAAAATATCATATTTTGCCTATTATTGGAAAGCATGTTATAATATCACACAAACATTATGTGCATCCTATGCTTTATTTAGCTTGAAATGTGTCATGATGTTCTTAAATTGTCAGTTTTTGCTATGTCCGTTTTTCAGTTGAGGGTGTCTTGGATTCAAAATAATGAATAAAAACCATTAAAGTAAATTTAAAAAATGATTCATTTATTTCAAAAGTCTAAATACTAAAGAATAATAACATATTTTTAATTGATTTCCCCCTTTAAATAATTTAAATATCTTAATATATGAATGTCCGCAAAAGTTCTGTCAACTATGTTACTAACAGAACTTCCCCCTTTAACTCAAAAATTGTTTGTCCCAATACCATGTCACCAGCATCACATGATGCCATGTTCCTCTTTGGCAGACATTTTGAACACACTGTGGTGATTGTCCTCTACATTTTTACAATATTTTATGTATAATAGCACATGGTCAATTAATATACTCATTGACAATCAACAATGTTACGTACATTGTTATGGTTTACAATTGTTTAATGATTTTAATTCAATTATATGTGCAAATGTGATGTTAACCTGTTCAAGAAAATGACATGTGGTCATCCAGGCAAGGCCTACCATTGAAATGATGGGTCAAAATAGGGAAATTGTCAACTAGGTTACCCAGTACTGTAATAACTGTAGTAACTTAGTTGACAGGTAACCTAGTTGACAATTTGTACGACATGTAGACGTCATTACACATCATTATCAATGGAATTTTGCACTTCTGCCTTGAAATTAACATAGTGCTGATGGTTAATAATGTGTCCAGTCAACTATGTTATTTGCGTCAAATGTTTGACTTTCATTGTCAACTATGTTGCACCTCATTTTTTCAAATTTAAAATATCTAAAATAGTGCTTCTGATATCCTTTATAGTATAATGTATATCTACACAGGTTGGAGTTTTACATGACATCTCTTAAAACTATCAAAATGACCTGTATGGTAGTTTTATAATACAAAATATCCCTAAACTTAATGACAGTGCTGAACATATCACATGAAAAAACAAAACTTTAATACAATTATTTTTTAAACTTTAAAAAATCTTTGGATATATGGTAGAATAGACTCAAGAGCCTTTCAAATTTGATTTTACTTGAAGTGCAGGACTTAATCAAATGATTGTAATGACATCAAGTTTGTCCGTAACATAGTTGACAAACTGAGTAGTGAAAACATCCTTTCCCTTAAAATAAAAAAATATATAAAAATGTTTAAGCTTTGCAACTAGTGGATATGTTACACTGAGGAATATACTAACTTGAACCACTGATTGTTCTATCTATACATTTTATTTGGCATTAGTAAATAATTATGCACATTTACAGATATTTTACATGATATGAGTGATAACACGTGTTATAAGGGCTATTTCGCACAATAGGTGTGCCTTGAGATTTTTACTTGTCCTTTGGTGTGCCTTGGGCACAAAAAGTTTGGGAACCACTGCTGTAGAGAAATGTAAACGTTCACCATCCCCCACCCGCCTACTGTATGTTGCTTTTTGACATGTAAATGGGTAACTACCCCCCCTCTGAGTGAATACCTGTTGTACCTGTCCGGGGCTAAGCCCATAGGACGATGCTCTGATGTCATCACCCTCGCACATTGGTCATATGTTTACAAAAAACGATGTTAACACTTTCTCGTTCTTAATATATGCTATATTTAGGGTCGATATGTGTTGAATTTACTTTAAAATAGCAGATCACTGTGATTCACTTCTCCGCGGCTCCTCCGTGCAGAGAGGCACCCCCCCGTTGACAATTCACGAGCGTCTAACTCTCTCCCCCCTGTGAAGAGATATCACAGGGGGGGGTTGGGACACACACATTCCGATGGCCAATTCGTTTTAAACAAAGAGTGGGGGTGGGGGCTGGTGAACGGTATGGTCAATGTTTGTAAACACTGTGACATTTTGACTTTATTTGATCATTTCAGTTAAAAACTAACGTTCATATTTCATATTACTGTTTTGCCTGGCTGGACCTGTAATTTACAGGAAAGGAGTGCACGCTACTAAAGAGACACGCTACCATGGAAACCAAACAATGGTGTTGCTGTATTGAAGTCCGAGTGGAAACAGTCATATTTGGAGCGTTATGTTAGAATGAAACAGCGAGGTCGTGACTCACAAAAAAAAAAGTGTTACTTCACTAACTGTAAGCTTGTCACTCAGAGTAACCTACAGTTAACTTAACTGTTGGAAAAGAAAGATCAGAGTTAGGAGTGTGAACACACAGCTGAGAGCTGCCGTTTCATTCTGACTGTTTAAAAAACGGTAACAACGGACTATTTTTCTTAGCGGATGCATGTAAATTTAAATCAATACATAGAACTATGTTTTAAATCAATAAAAATATTTTCTAAATCCATAAAAGCATTTTAATTAATATTGGGAGTCATGTCGTTACTTTGTTGAGAATGTGGCCATGTAATAAGCGGGATAATTTGCAGCGACTTGGTCATTATGGGGAAAAATAACACCCAGGGATCAAGATCCCTCCGCGACGCGGAGGGATCAGTAATTTTTAGTGAATTACTGAGTTTAGGCACGTTAATAACATTTTAATGAAGTTGAATACAGTATATTCATATGTGTCAGTGATTTCATGTCAATTCGGCGAACATAAACGATTAAATTAGGATTAAAAATCGAGAGCCGGCTGCTGTTCGTTACGGTAACCCAACTAGGACACTTGACACAGTGGCTTTTGGCAAAGCACACAAAGAAAACAAAAAAAACCGAGAGAGATGAGTTATTGTTATTACAACGTGACTTCACTATTATTTAACAACTATTTTTATTGGGTTCTTTTATTTGGGGTTAAGTACATTGTCAGAATAAGTGAGAAATGGATTTAACTTCTGTTAGACAGCTATCATACTGAATAAATATTTATGCAAAAATGTATGGCATTAATAATGTATATCTAATTACATTTAAAAATGTATGGCATTAATAATGTATATCTAATTACATTAACTGTGAATGTCTTTAATTTTATTTAAAATGAAATAAAATTACATAAAACATTTTCCATAAAAAAGTTGATTCAAGAACAAATCAGTACTTTTCTTATATGACTATTATTGCTAAATTTGAAAGGTCTTTACCAGCTTTGGAATTATATATATATATATATATATATAGCACCTTCTGCCATCCCATCTCTACTGACATATGGATCTTAACAAAGATCCGCTATACATTAGTACCAGATATACTGTACACGGACATTTTAGTGAACCAGACCAGCTGTTTCCGCCGGGTCTTCGCTTCCCGGGCATCACGTTGTTTACAAGTGTGTTCAGATGCTAAATGACAAGTGCAAGTGACAATTGTTGTCGTCTTCTCTGTGAACGTTTTTTTCTCCGTTATTTTGCCATTTTCAGATTTAAATTTCGAGCGGAAAGCTAACCAGGAAGTAATAATTACTTAAGCGGAGAACGGAGAAAGTAAACGTTACAGCAGGCATAACAACAGCCGGTGTTTATTTTATTATAATATATATCATTTGTTTTAAAGCTCAATATATAGTTCTATCCGTGACATATGGATCTTAACAAAGATCCGCTATACATTAGTACCAGATATACTGTACACGGACATTTTAGTGAACCAGACCAGCTGTTTCCGCCGGGTCTTCGCTTCCCGGGCATCACGTTGTTTACAAGTGTGTTCAGATGCTAAATAAAAGTTTAGCTTGTACTTTTGATACCCCGCCTCTCGGCACCACAACATCCAGCTTACTGTATTTCACATGAGCGATGTCGAACATTGAAAAGTCCTTATAAAATCTCTGTTATTAGATCAGTACTTTTCTTATATGACTATTATTGACTTGAACACTGAGAATGTATTTATTAACTTCAGACATTTGAAATATTTGAAATCAGATGAAAACAAACTGTAACGGACCCTGCCGTGTTATCTATGATTACTATGCCTTACTGTACATTCATAATTTCAGCCGGAGGTAGGTGGTAGGCGTTGCGGAGGAGCAGATTGCGAGTGAGGTGCCTGTTCTAAACGAACTATTCCAGCTGTTATAAAGCATTAAATAAAAAGTAAGCAAGGAATACAGAATGTTTCGTTACGTAACTTTGTTGAGAATGTGGCCATGTACATGTAATACATGGGATCATTTGCAGCGACTTGGTCATTGTGGGGAAAAATAACACCCATCCTGATCGTTTCAATGAAGTTGAATACAGAATATTCATATTTGTCAGTGATTTCATGTCAATTCGGCGAACATAAACATCAATGATGATGATTAAATTAGGATTAAAAATCGGGAGAGCCGGCTCGTTCGTTTTTTCCGACTAAACAACATCTATTATTTAGAAGTTGATTTCACATGAC
Organism: Trematomus bernacchii; assembly: GCF_902827165.1. Classification (NCBI taxonomy): domain Eukaryota; kingdom Metazoa; phylum Chordata; class Actinopteri; order Perciformes; family Nototheniidae; genus Trematomus; species Trematomus bernacchii. Next base: position 58,182 of record NW_022987624.1, read on the forward strand.
TCCAGTGTGGAACCCCACTGCACCCCCTGGTGGATCAATGATCCATTGCAGCTGGCTTCACAATAATTAAATGTATTTATCATGGGGGCGGTATCAAGTCTGACTGGGGGCCGGCCGGCCATCACGGAACGTGCATGAACCGATCACGACCCTCGCACTTTAAACTGTCCAAAATAAGACGCTTCATCTGTAAGATCACTTTAACAAGATGCCTGTGTGCTTAGTACCAGGTTGTTATCATACCAGCAATGGGTCTTGCTCGTTCTTTTGCTTCCCGTCTGATGAAACGACCAGGAGTGGCTTGATCAAGTTAGCTACCTAGCTAGTAGCTAGCACGTTAGTTAGCATTACAGCCTTGTCATTTGTATTAGCCTTAACATGAAGTAACATTAAGTAACCCAAAATGTTAAACAGTAAGAGTAGTAGTCATATTTCGTGAACCCTTTGAAGAGTACTGTCACCGGTGTGATCATTCTATAATACACCATTTAAGCCCGGGGGAGAAATGCTAACGCTAACGCTAGCGATCTTCTCTACTTCATGCTATCTGCACAAATGGTTGAAATTAAAAAGACCAGGCAGTTCAGAGAGAATCAAAGGAAGGCAGGCAGGCAGCTTTGCATGACATTCTTCTGGACGTGTTTCATTGTGGTGATAGTGAGGGTAGTCAATCGTTTTGTTGACAAGACAGTAGTGACGGCCATCTTGGTGACGTGTGTGGTTGACCAGAGATGTAGTTCATTGAGCGTTTCACACAAACAAATGTGTTACTTCACAGTTTTACGACACATTTTATTTTTTTTGACTTGCAAAATTATCTTTTAAATTGACAAACATCATATGTGTAATTCGTGGTACAATTCAAACGGGATCGAAAGATAATCTTTCTCTCTCCATTGACTTCAATACATAATTTTTCCGAAATAAGGTCCCATGGAGGTCCACCGGAAGGGGAGGGACTTCGCCACTCTATAACCGGCAAGAGAGAAAGCCTTTGAGCTCCATACTGTTTCAGAAATAATCCTTGATAATCCATGATATGGAGTTTCATCACGGCAGTATTTAGTTTAGACAGTAGCTGCCGGGTCCCGCATGAGCTCAGACCCCTCCTTTTTTATTTTGTAAAGCTTTATACCCCAAATCATCACTTTTGAAACAGGAAGTGAAATAGAGGGATATGAGGCATGGCTAGAATGGGTGATCTGCTTGGTGTTTTGAGCAAAACACTTCATAGACATGTTTTTTATATATTTGTATATATCTGAGACCCATCATGCTATTGCCTAAAAATAGCATGATAGGTGACCTTTAAGTATCGTGATAGAATCGTATCGTGGGGAGCCTGGTGATTCCCACCCCTATGCAATAAGTTTAAAAAGCTACTCTAAAATATCTCCTACTTACCTCATTCAAGTATTACAATATATCAATGACTTCACTTAGCAAATAGAGTAAATCATTCATGAATTAATTAAATGTAGAGGCAAGGCGAGACACTGCAGGAACATGTGTAAGGTGGAAAATGGGAACATTACGACACAGAGAAAGTTAAAATGCTGTCATGATCCAAACACGCCCATCTACTTCCGGTCCATGGGACCTTATTTCGGAAAAATTATGCATTGAAGTCAATGGAGAGAGAAAACTTATCTTTCGATCCCGTTTGAATTGTGCCATGAATTACACATATGATGTTTGTCAATCTTAAAAAATAATTTCCATGTCAAAAAAGTCACAGTTTGTCGTAAAACTGTTGAAATATAAGACTATGAAAAATACGTAACTAGAAAGACTACAAATCCCAGAGTCGCGTAAGTGATGTCACAATTGTTTTCCTCCACTAAGAGATAGCTAAGATCAGCGCCATATAAATATAATCTATCTATATGGCGCTGGCTAAGATACAGATGGAGCCTCTTATTTTGGACCCCAGCATACAGCTTCCTGCCGACTGCCAGCCAGTTGCCAGCCAGTTGCCTGCCAAAGACCAGTATTCAGGAATGTTAGGCCCTCCCACTATTCTCCAATTTCAGGGTTTAACCAGGAGATGGCGCTATATATTAAATAACTAAGACTTAGTTTTTCACAATAGAAAATGCAGATATTATATAAAAAACTAAAGTTAAAATCTTGTTTTTAATGCCCCAAGAGCAATAACATCTTGTCACAAGCTTTTTGGAAGAAAAAGACTGACTCAAGAGACCTGTAGTTGACTAATTACAGGCCTCAATAAAGTTCTGCCATTGGTTGTGAAAAACAACGGTGGACATAGTGGAAAGTGAAATTGACATTGTCGAATTTAATAAAAATACAAAATAATGTATCTGTGTACGTGTTTTACTATGTGATCTGCACTTATCAAACATCTAATTAAGGCGAGACACCCCAGGTGAATAGGGTATTTTTAACTTAAAGATATCAGCTAAATATTTCTCCAGTTAATTACTTACAATAAGGCAATTGTTTTTTGTATTACAAGTTTTCTGAAATAGCATGTTTAAATATCCAAATGAACCATTATCTCATGAAATATGCGCATATTTTAACACATTTCAGGAACCGAAATCTGAACTTTGGATAAAGCCAGGATCAAAATTATTGTTTCATTTGTAGTCATATTAGTATCTAAGGCTTTTACAGAAGGGATTTTGGATATCTCTTTGTATCACTCCATAAATCAGAAAATACTGTCAACAGCCCTAAAATATCAATTTTCACCATGTTTTTAGGTATAAAATGTTATATAATTCAGGCTATGAATTATATATGACCAAACCCTTCTGTAAAAGCCTTGATAATATTGATAGGAATATAACTGGAAGGTTTGGTGTATGTAACTGCTGAGTGATTCTACAATTTAGGGTACATTCCATGTCCATTGATGTCCATTGATGATAATTATAATTATTCTAACTATTTTCTTCAAAAATATCATATTTTGCCTATTATTGGAAAGCATGTTATAATATCACACAAACATTATGTGCATCCTATGCTTTATTTAGCTTGAAATGTGTCATGATGTTCTTAAATTGTCAGTTTTTGCTATGTCCGTTTTTCAGTTGAGGGTGTCTTGGATTCAAAATAATGAATAAAAACCATTAAAGTAAATTTAAAAAATGATTCATTTATTTCAAAAGTCTAAATACTAAAGAATAATAACATATTTTTAATTGATTTCCCCCTTTAAATAATTTAAATATCTTAATATATGAATGTCCGCAAAAGTTCTGTCAACTATGTTACTAACAGAACTTCCCCCTTTAACTCAAAAATTGTTTGTCCCAATACCATGTCACCAGCATCACATGATGCCATGTTCCTCTTTGGCAGACATTTTGAACACACTGTGGTGATTGTCCTCTACATTTTTACAATATTTTATGTATAATAGCACATGGTCAATTAATATACTCATTGACAATCAACAATGTTACGTACATTGTTATGGTTTACAATTGTTTAATGATTTTAATTCAATTATATGTGCAAATGTGATGTTAACCTGTTCAAGAAAATGACATGTGGTCATCCAGGCAAGGCCTACCATTGAAATGATGGGTCAAAATAGGGAAATTGTCAACTAGGTTACCCAGTACTGTAATAACTGTAGTAACTTAGTTGACAGGTAACCTAGTTGACAATTTGTACGACATGTAGACGTCATTACACATCATTATCAATGGAATTTTGCACTTCTGCCTTGAAATTAACATAGTGCTGATGGTTAATAATGTGTCCAGTCAACTATGTTATTTGCGTCAAATGTTTGACTTTCATTGTCAACTATGTTGCACCTCATTTTTTCAAATTTAAAATATCTAAAATAGTGCTTCTGATATCCTTTATAGTATAATGTATATCTACACAGGTTGGAGTTTTACATGACATCTCTTAAAACTATCAAAATGACCTGTATGGTAGTTTTATAATACAAAATATCCCTAAACTTAATGACAGTGCTGAACATATCACATGAAAAAACAAAACTTTAATACAATTATTTTTTAAACTTTAAAAATCTTTGGATATATGGTAGAATAGACTCAAGAGCCTTTCAAATTTGATTTTACTTGAAGTGCAGGACTTAATCAAATGATTGTAATGACATCAAGTTTGTCCGTAACATAGTTGACAAACTGAGTAGTGAAAACATCCTTTCCCTTAAAATAAAAAAATATATAAAAATGTTTAAGCTTTGCAACTAGTGGATATGTTACACTGAGGAATATACTAACTTGAACCACTGATTGTTCTATCTATACATTTTATTTGGCATTAGTAAATAATTATGCACATTTACAGATATTTTACATGATATGAGTGATAACACGTGTTATAAGGGCTATTTCGCACAATAGGTGTGCCTTGAGATTTTACTTGTCCTTTGGTGTGCCTTGGGCACAAAAAGTTTGGGAACCACTGCTGTAGAGAAATGTAAACGTTCACCATCCCCCACCCGCCTACTGTATGTTGCTTTTTGACATGTAAATGGGTAACTACCCCCCTCTGAGTGAATACCTGTTGTACCTGTCCGGGGCTAAGCCCATAGGACGATGCTCTGATGTCATCACCCTCGCACATTGGTCATATGTTTACAAAAAACGATGTTAACACTTTCTCGTTCTTAATATATGCTATATTTAGGGTCGATATGTGTTGAATTTACTTTAAAATAGCAGATCACTGTGATTCACTTCTCCGCGGCTCCTCCGTGCAGAGAGGCACCCCCCCGTTGACAATTCACGAGCGTCTAACTCTCTCCCCCCTGTGAAGAGATATCACAGGGGGGGGTTGGGACACACACATTCCGATGGCCAATTCGTTTTAAACAAAGAGTGGGGTGGGGGCTGGTGAACGGTATGGTCAATGTTTGTAAACACTGTGACATTTTGACTTTATTTGATCATTTCAGTTAAAAACTAACGTTCATATTTCATATTACTGTTTTGCCTGGCTGGACCTGTAATTTACAGGAAAGGAGTGCACGCTACTAAAGAGACACGCTACCATGGAAACCAAACAATGGTGTTGCTGTATTGAAGTCCGAGTGGAAACAGTCATATTTGGAGCGTTATGTTAGAATGAAACAGCGAGGTCGTGACTCACAAAAAAAAAGTGTTACTTCACTAACTGTAAGCTTGTCACTCAGAGTAACCTACAGTTAACTTAACTGTTGGAAAAGAAAGATCAGAGTTAGGAGTGTGAACACACAGCTGAGAGCTGCCGTTTCATTCTGACTGTTTAAAAAACGGTAACAACGGACTATTTTTCTTAGCGGATGCATGTAAATTTAAATCAATACATAGAACTATGTTTTAAATCAATAAAAATATTTTCTAAATCCATAAAAGCATTTTAATTAATATTGGGAGTCATGTCGTTACTTTGTTGAGAATGTGGCCATGTAATAAGCGGGATAATTTGCAGCGACTTGGTCATTATGGGGAAAAATAACACCCAGGGATCAAGATCCCTCCGCGACGCGGAGGGATCAGTAATTTTTAGTGAATTACTGAGTTTAGGCACGTTAATAACATTTTAATGAAGTTGAATACAGTATATTCATATGTGTCAGTGATTTCATGTCAATTCGGCGAACATAAACGATTAAATTAGGATTAAAAATCGAGAGCCGGCTGCTGTTCGTTACGGTAACCCAACTAGGACACTTGACACAGTGGCTTTTGGCAAAGCACACAAAGAAAACAAAAAAAAACCGAGAGAGATGAGTTATTGTTATTACAACGTGACTTCACTATTATTTAACAACTATTTTTATTGGGTTCTTTTATTTGGGGTTAAGTACATTGTCAGAATAAGTGAGAAATGGATTTAACTTCTGTTAGACAGCTATCATACTGAATAAATATTTATGCAAAAAATGTATGGCATTAATAATGTATATCTAATTACATTTAAAAATGTATGGCATTAATAATGTATATCTAATTACATTAACTGTGAATGTCTTTCATTTTATTTAAAATGAAATAAAATTACATAAAACATTTTCCATAAAAAAGTTGATTCAAGAACAAATCAGTACTTTTCTTATATGACTATTATTGCTAAATTTGAAAGGTCTTTACCAGCTTTGGAATTATATATATATATATATATATAGCACCTTCTGCCATCCCATCTCTACTGACATATGGATCTTAACAAAGATCCGCTATACATTAGTACCAGATATACTGTACACGGACATTTTAGTGAACCAGACCAGCTGTTTCCGCCGGGTCTTCGCTTCCCGGGCATCACGTTGTTTACAAGTGTGTTCAGATGCTAAATGACAAGTGCAAGTGACAATTGTTGTCGTCTTCTCTGTGAACGTTTTTTTCTCCGTTATTTTGCCATTTTCAGATTTAAATTTCGAGCGGAAAGCTAACCAGGAAGTAATAATTACTTAAGCGGAGAACGGAGAAAGTAAACGTTACAGCAGGCATAACAACAGCCGGTGTTTATTTTATTATAATATATATCATTTGTTTTAAAGCTCAATATATAGTTCTATCCGTGACATATGGATCTTAACAAAGATCCGCTATACATTAGTACCAGATATACTGTACACGGACATTTTAGTGAACCAGACCAGCTGTTTCCGCCGGGTCTTCGCTTCCCGGGCATCACGTTGTTTACAAGTGTGTTCAGATGCTAAATAAAAGTTTAGCTTGTACTTTTGATACCCCGCCTCTCGGCACCACAACATCCAGCTTACTGTATTTCACATGAGCGATGTCGAACATTGAAAAGTCCTTATAAAATCTCTGTTATTAGATCAGTACTTTTCTTATATGACTATTATTGACTTGAACACTGAGAATGTATTTATTAACTTCAGACATTTGAAATATTTGAAATCAGATGAAAACAAACTGTAACGGACCCTGCCGTGTTATCTATGATTACTATGCCTTACTGTACATTCATAATTTCAGCCGGAGGTAGGTGGTAGGCGTTGCGGAGGAGCAGATTGCGAGTGAGGTGCCTGTTCTAAACGAACTATTCCAGCTGTTATAAAGCATTAAATAAAAAGTAAGCAAGGAATACAGAATGTTTCGTTACGTAACTTTGTTGAGAATGTGGCCATGTACATGTAATACATGGGATCATTTGCAGCGACTTGGTCATTGTGGGGAAAAATAACACCCATCCTGATCGTTTCAATGAAGTTGAATACAGAATATTCATATTTGTCAGTGATTTCATGTCAATTCGGCGAACATAAACATCAATGATGATGATTAAATTAGGATTAAAAATCGGGAGAGCCGGCTCGTTCGTTTTTTCCGACTAAACAACATCTATTATTTAGAAGTTGATTTCACATGACTCCAGTGTGGAACCCCACTGCACCCCCTGGTGGATCAATGATCCATTGCAGCTGGCTTCACAATAATTAAATGTATTTATCATGGGGGCGGTATCAAGTCTGACTGGGGGCCGGCCGGCCATCACGGAACGTGCATGAACCGATCACGACCCTCGCACTTTAAACTGTCCAAAATAAGACGCTTCATCTGTAAGATCACTTTAACAAGATGCCTGTGTGCTTAGTACCAGGTTGTTATCATACCAGCAATGGGTCTTGCTCGTTCTTTTGCTTCCCGTCTGATGAAACGACCAGGAGTGGCTTGATCAAGTTAGCTACCTAGCTAGTAGCTAGCACGTTAGTTAGCATTACAGCCTTGTCATTTGTATTAGCCTTAACATGAAGTAACATTAAGTAACCCAAAATGTTAAACAGTAAGAGTAGTAGTCATATTTCGTGAACCCTTTGAAGAGTACTGTCACCGGTGTGATCATTCTATAATACACCATTTAAGCCCGGGGGAGAAATGCTAACGCTAACGCTAGCGATCTTCTCTACTTCATGCTATCTGCACAAATGGTTGAAATTAAAAAGACCAGGCAGTTCAGAGAGAATCAAAGGAAGGCAGGCAGGCAGCTTTGCATGACATTCTTCTGGACGTGTTTCATTGTGGTGATAGTGAGGGTAGTCAATCGTTTTGTTGACAAGACAGTAGTGACGGCCATCTTGGTGACGTGTGTGGTTGACCAGAGATGTAGTTCATTGAGCGTTTCACACAAACAAATGTGTTACTTCACAGTTTTACGACACATTTTATTTTTTTTGACTTGCAAAATTATCTTTTAAATTGACAAACATCATATGTGTAATTCGTGGTACAATTCAAACGGGATCGAAAGATAATCTTTCTCTCTCCATTGACTTCAATACATAATTTTTCCGAAATAAGGTCCCATGGAGGTCCACCGGAAGGGGAGGGACTTCGCCACTCTATAACCGGCAAGAGAGAAAGCCTTTGAGCTCCATACTGTTTCAGAAATAATCCTTGATAATCCATGATATGGAGTTTCATCACGGCAGTATTTAGTTTAGACAGTAGCTGCCGGGTCCCGCATGAGCTCAGACCCCTCCTTTTTTATTTTGTAAAGCTTTATACCCCAAATCATCACTTTTGAAACAGGAAGTGAAATAGAGGGATATGAGGCATGGCTAGAATGGGTGATCTGCTTGGTGTTTTGAGCAAAACACTTCATAGACATGTTTTTTATATATTTGTATATATCTGAGACCCATCATGCTATTGCCTAAAAATAGCATGATAGGTGACCTTTAAGTATCGTGATAGAATCGTATCGTGGGGAGCCTGGTGATTCCCACCCCTATGCAATAAGTTTAAAAAGCTACTCTAAAATATCTCCTACTTACCTCATTCAAGTATTACAATATATCAATGACTTCACTTAGCAAATAGAGTAAATCATTCATGAATTAATTAAATGTAGAGGCAAGGCGAGACACTGCAGGAACATGTGTAAGGTGGAAAATGGGAACATTACGACACAGAGAAAGTTAAAATGCTGTCATGATCCAAACACTAGAATACAACAGTAACATTATTAATTGTGAAATGTTTTTTATTATACCAGTCAATCATCGAGACACACAGCTGAACATTTATCAAACTATGATGACGGATGAATTTGAAAGTCTTGCATAGATTTTTGCAAGAAAACGTAAAGTAAGCGACTCTCACAGAGACCTCCCCTGTACTGTTGCTATAGAGTGGTGCAGTGACGAGTCCTAAAACCCGGAAGTGAGTCAGCATTTCACCACTTCCTGTTCCCTGGTCTCAGAGCCAACGGGATCGCTCCATAGGATTTTGGAAAATAGCTGGAAATAAGGTCTGTGGAAAGCGAACCTGTTTGATAAATGCACGTTTTGTTCAACCGGGTAATCTCCACATGTCTACCCTACTTTTATAATGTTCTAATCATAACTCTAATGTCCAGAAGCAAAATGCTAACGTTATGCTATAAAGGAACTACAGCCGAGTACAGCAGCACGACTTCAACGTCACGCCAACTTCAGATCCATATTCAAACACACAGATTCTAAATGGTACGAGTTGAAGCGTTTGTTTGAACAGTTTGCAGGAGGCAGGTACTTGCTTTCAAGCAGAACAGGGCAAACTAACTTAGAGGAGTGTTTACGTGTTCGGCGTAATGACGTACAACGTCCTCCACGACTTCTGTAGTCCTATTCAGTCACTTGGTAACAACCATCGTTTTTCAGACACGTCAACTCTTCAGAAATCACCAGTGGGGTCACTGCTGATGGATTTAATGTCCTAGAACAAAACGTGATCCGTCTCTTCAATGTGTCTCAACCACAGACCTTAGTTCCAGATATTTTCCTAAATCCTATGGAGAGATCCCATTGGCTCTGAGACCAGGGAACAGGAAGTGGAGACATTCTGACTCACTTCCTGGTTTTAGGACTCGTCACTGCACCACTCATGTCAAACCCTTCTTACCTGTGTGCAGCAGGTGTGCAGGCAGGTCGGTGCTGAGGAGGAGGCAGAACTCAGGGTGAGGGGGCTGAACAAGGTGCTCTAATCCTGGGAGGAAACATCCAGCAGGACGGGATAATCTCTCCAGGAACCGAGGAGTGGGAGTCAATCGCTCAACGTGAGTTACCAGGACTCTCAGACCTGCAGAACAAAAGGTTAAATTGAGTTTCAGCAGAACAGAAACACTCATATTGTAATGTTTGTTAATAGATTAACTCACCTTCCTCTGCAGCCTGGTCCAGTTTGTGCATCAGATCAGGATCATCAGCAGAAAGCACCGTCTCACACTCCGTCTCCTTCTCCAGGGAAGCCTTCTCTCCTGCACAACACACACTTACTTTACTGCTTTGACTGGAAAACTGTGATTAATATCCAGGGTTTTATTTTCAATCACTGAACTCTGAAGACCTTTAGTTGGAAAAAGCCTTTATTTCACACAAAACTCATTCCTCTGAGACAGTGAACAAGGCTTGTTTACTGAACAAGTGCTCTCTATCCTCTTCTGAAACCACCAGACTCAGTGACAGTTTTATCCCACAGGCTCTGTGAAGTGCCTCCATAAACATTCCTCTGTTTGTCATCTTGCAATCTACTTATTTATTTAAATAGTTATCACCGCAATAAACCGTATTTAATTTCATCTTAATGTACAATATTTAATTTCACATTATGTTCTTGTATGTATCATATTTTATTTACGTGTATATAGACTGTAGGAGCCACATTTGAAGTAGTAGTTTCTGTGTTGATTACGGTACATGTTTTTGAGTCACTATAGGTGGTGGGCGTGTCAAAGGATTTGGGTGGTGACGTTTGTGGTTATATCCGGTTGCTTTTACCTGCACACTTTGTGATAGATGGAGGGGGAGTGAGCTGGAGAAGGACAATTTTTGTTGACCGCACGCACGCACGCACACATGCACGCACACATGCACGCATAAAAGAATATATGGATATGGACTATTGAACTTTTGCTTGAAAAATAAAAGGTCAAACGCATACTGTTGGAAAGACTGAGTTTTTGCGCGTCCACAGTGTTTTTTCTCTTGTTTAGTCCCTCGCGGGACTTTGTTTGAAAGTTTACTGCCGCAATATTAAGTCAACAAAAAGACTTGTACCACAGCGTGGATCTACGGAAATCGAGGATATATGCGGGGATTCCTAGGATCGATCTGGGACGCTGTGGAATTAAAAGGAAACATTGAAACGCCGTGATTGCCGCTGTATTGGAGAGCGGCTTAAGGAAACTAACTTCAGCGTGCTGCCGCGGGAGGATAAAGACTGACGGACAATCCACACAGCAAGGAGCGAGCGGTATGTAACTTCTTCATTCATGCTGTGTAAATGTTTGTTTGAACACAGTGTGAATAAGTTACTGCTGCGTGTCCATTGGGGACTGACTTTTGCTTGCGTGTGGTGGTTTGTGCCGCTAGAGGTTGTCTATTGTCGGCAGCAGTGATTTACTGAGCGTTTGGCTGTGTGGATTGGAGCATTTGTTGTTCATTCATTAAAACATTAAAGGGATATGTCAATAAGTGGATCAAATTCAGATGTCAATGTGGCAAAAATGGATGAACAGAAGAGGGAGTCGATACTCACTGCCAAGGCTTTGGCAAATAAAATGGAAAAGCTCCAAAAGGAACGTCAATCAAAGGTTCACAAAATGAAAAGTGTGATTAAGACAATGAAGGATCTCATGCAAAGGGATGACAACGCCTCACAAATACAAACTCAACTTGAGCATTTAATTCAACTGGTTAAAGAAACCACCCTGTTACACAAGTCTGTAATAACTCTTCTTCCTGCAGACGAACAGGAAAAACAAAATGTATGGTTTGCCAAGACACTGAAATACAATAATGGATTTATCGACGATGTCAAGCAATGGCTTTCTGAAACTGGGAAACAACCGAGCAGCACCATTGCACATGTTCCCTCAATTGAGATATCTGATGAACACCAACAAAGTACGTCTCATGTTTCAAAACACTCTGGGAGAAATGTTGAAACTTCTGAAGCACAAGATGAAATAAAACCAAGCGACAGTGTTTCAAACATAGGAAGCATTGGGTCTCGCAAGCGGAGCTCTGCTGGAACCAGGTCCAGTGTTTCAACTACATCATCATGCACCAAAGCTGAGGCTGACATGGCCGCTCTCTTGGCACGACAAAGGTTATTAAAAGACAAACATGCATTGGATGAACAAGAGGAAGAGCAAGAGGAAGAGCTCAGGAAAAAGAAGGAAGAGCTCAGGAAAAAGAGGGAGCAACTGGAAATGGAAGTGGAAATAGCTGCATCAAGGGCTAAAATGAATGTGCTAAGACGCTCTGGAAGGTCTCGTGCTGCAAGTGACACATCTGTGAGTCCCAATGGCATGCATTCTTATTTGGAAAGGGGACGAAAGGAAGCCATACTCAGTGCTGGAGCAAAAACATTTGTGCCTGACACAAACAGGCCTACAGGTGGTCAGTCTGACGTACAGTTTTTGCACAGAGAACATGAAGCAGAATATGGACATCTGCAACATCAAGCCACAAGAAGCTCAGAGGCCAATATACATCAAAGTTCATCACAATCACATCCACAGTTACAGCAACAAAGCAATCACCCAGCAGCACCAGCACCAAGCAGCAGTGCTCAGAATCCTTTCATTAATGTCTTGGAAAGACAAAATGAAATAACATCCATGTTGGTTCAGCAACAGTCTCTTTCTTTTCTGCCTAAAAGAGAAATTCAGATTTTTGATGGCTCTTCGTTTCAATATCAAGCATTCATAAGAGCTTTTGAGCACAGCATTGAGGAGAAGACTCACAACCCTAAAGACTGCCTGTATTTTCTCGAACAGTACACCAGGGGGCAGCCTTTGGAGCTTGTCAGAAGCTGTCAGCATATGGCCCATGACAGAGGATATGCCAAAGCAAAGGCTTTGCTACAGGAGCATTTTGGTAATGCACAGAAAATTGTTTCGGCCTACATGGAAAAGGCTCTTTCATGGCAGCCAATAAAAGTAGAAGATGTGCGAGCTCTGCAAGCTTACGGTCTCTTTCTGAGAGGATGCTGCAACGTCATGGAAGAGTTTGAATACATGTGTGAGTTGAACATGCCTAGCAATATGCTAGCCATCATAAAAAAGTTGCCCTACAAATATAGGGACAAATGGAGAACTCTGGCCTATGACTTACAGAAAAGGTAGGGCCGGAGAGCTACATTCATGGATATTGTTAATTTCATTGAAAGACAGGTGGATATTGTGAGCGATCCACTGTTTGGAGATATACAGGATACTCCACCAGCAGCCAACAAAGATGTGAGGAAAGCTAAGTTTGAACCTCGTTCAAGGATGAGGGGAAGCAGCTTTGCTACTACTATTACGACAGCGGAAAAGAAAGTGGAACCTGAAATAAGAATGAAGGAGAGAGGCTCACTAGGTACAAGTGTTTGCCTGTTTTGTGGAGGTAGATATATACTGGATCTGTGTTTTCAACTGGAAAGAAAGGCTCATAGTGAGAAAATCGCTTTCTTAAGGGAACACGGTGTGTGTTTTGGATGCTTGTGTATTGGGCACATGAGTAAAGCCTGTAGGAAACGCCTCTCGTGCAAAGTATGCAGTCTGAAGCACCCAAGCATACTTCATATCTATCAGAAAGAGAAAGAAACTGACACAATGCAAGCTAAAGGAAAAGCTATAAGCAGTGCTCTTATCTCCGTTCAGTCCAGTGGTCTTACAGGGGCCGGTGAGCCAGATTGTACTCTCTCCATAGTGCCTATTCAAGTAAAGTCTAAGAAGGGACATGAAACATTCCTAACTTATGCCTTCCTGGATCCTGGGAGCTCAGCATCATTCTGCACGGAGCGGCCGATGAACAAACTGAATCTCAGGGGAAGAAGAACAGACATTCTCCTTCGGACAATGGGTCAGGAGAAAATAGTTGGAAGTCACATTGTTTCTGACCTGCATGTGGCTGGATTAGACAGCAGTCATTATTGTGAGCTGCCTGACACCTACACCCAGAAAACTATGCCAGTTCATCGAGGCAACATTCCTCGGCAGAAAGACCTTCAGAGATGGCCTCACCTGAAACATGTAATGATTACTGAGATTGATTCAGATGTGGACCTGTTGATTGGGACTAATGTTCCTGAGGCACTGGAGCCATGGGAAGTTACTCGGAGTGTAGACGGGGGCCCATACGCAGTCAAAACTATGCTGGGTTGGACTGTCAATGGACCTCTCAGAGGAGACAGGAGTAGTGAAATTACTTGTGGACAGCCAGATGTCACTGTCAATAGGATATCTGTTGCAAACCTTGAAGATCTGTGGAAGCAGCAGCTAAAGGCTGATTTCCCTGAATGCAGTCAGGATGAGCAGATGGGACCGTCAAGAGAGGACTGTCACTTTATGGAGTACGTCACAAAGTCTGCTAAGTTGATGGATGGCCATTACTGCATTGGCTTACTTTTAAGGAAAAGGGATGTTAGTATGCCAAACAACAGGAGAGTAGCAGAACAACGTACACTGAGCCTCAAGAGAAGGTTTGATAAAGATGCTTCATTTCATGCTGATTACACCGCTTTCATGAATGACATCCTTTCAAAGGGCTATGCAGAGAAAGTGCAAGTTGTGGATCTGGAACGCAGTGACGGCAGGGTATGGTATATACCACACCATGGTGTATACCACCCAAAGAAGAAAAAGATCAGGGTCGTATTTGACTGTGCAGCTACATTCCAGGGAACATCGCTGAATGCGCAGCTCCTACAGGGACCAGATCTTACCAGCACACTGGTTGGAGTCATGACAAGATTCAGAAAGGAACCTGTTGTACTCATGGCAGACATTGAAGCCATGTTTCATCAGGTTCGAGTACCAGCTGAGGATTCAGATCTGTTGAGGTTTCTCTGGTGGCCAAATGGAGATCATCATCAGAACTTAGAAGAGCACAGAATGGTTGCACATCTGTTTGGAGCTACATCGTCGCCAAGTTGTGCTAGTTTTGCCCTTAGAAAGTGTGCAGAGGACCATCGGGAGCAGTTCAGCCCCAAAGTAATCAACACTGTCCTGCACAATTTCTATGTTGATGATTGTCTAACATCTGTGGTCTCAGAGGAGGAGGCAGTGGCACTCTATCATGACCTTTGTGCACTTTGTGCTCAAGGGGGTTTTCATCTCACAAAGTGGATTAGCAACAGACGTACCGTGCTTGCTGCTATACCTTCGATGGAGAGAGCGAAATAAGTTAAGGATCTGGACTTGGATAATGACACACTCCCTGTGGAAAGAGTATTGGGCGTACAGTGGTGTGTTGAGTCAGATGTCTTTAAGTTCAAGATCATGATCAAGGACAAACCCATAACCAGAAGAGGGATCCTTTCCATGGTCAGCTCAATCTTTGACCCATTAGGAATATTGGCACCTGTGGTCCTATCAGCCAAGATGATTCTTCAAGACTTGTGCAGAAGGGAACTTGGTTGGGATGATATTATACCAGCCTCAGCTGCACAAGAGTGGAAAAGTTGGCTGAAGGAGCTCTGCAATCTCGAAGAGTTTAAAGTTGACAGATGCCTAAAACCGGTGGATTTTGGGGAAGTGACCTCTGCTCAGCTACACCACTTTGCAGATGCAAGTGAAGACGGCTATGGAACAGTGACTTACCTGTTATTACATAACATCAAAGGACAAGTGCACTGTGTCTTCATTATGGGAAAAGCTAGAGTGGCCCCATTGAAACCAATAACCATCCCTCGAATGGAATTGACGGCTGCCGTGGTTGCAAGTCGTATGGACAAGATGTGTAGGAAGGAGCTGCAAATGCAACTTAAAGACTCCATCTTTTGGACTGATAGTACTTCCGTATTAAAGTACATCAGTAATGAGACCTTAAGGTTTCGAACCTTCGTCGCAAACAGGGTTTCAAAAATACGCAGCGTATCAAATCCATCTCAGTGGAGATATGTTCCCACCGCAAGCAATCCTGCCGACTGGGCTTCCAGGGGAGTCAAAGTGGAAACGCTCCTGAAAGATGACACATGGGTGTCTGGACCTCAGTTTCTCACTGGACCTGAAGAACAGTGGCCTGTGAACCCTGATGGCTCTGAAATGGCACCAGAAGACCCTGAGGTCAAGATAAGTCTGAATGTGAACGCTGTGCAGGTTGAAAAAGAGATGGATGCTGTAACCCGATTGATCAATCACTTCTCTTCTTGGATCCACCTGAAGAAGACGGTTGGTTGGATCCTTAGGTTGAAAAACCTGCTGCTGTGCCTTAGTCGAAAGAGGAAGCAATTGAGTCTGACTCTTGCTCAGTCTGGCTTAAATAAGGAACAACAAGACCGAGAGATGAAAAAGGAAATGCAGACTATCAAGGCTCAGGTGGTCTCTGGTTTTCTTTCTATTGAGGACCTCCGAAAAGCTGAGAAAGAAATTATCTGCTTTTGCCAAAGAAAAAGGTTTCCTGAGGAAATCAAAGGCTTGCAAAAGGGAGAAGGTGTGAAAAGGACTAGTCACATCTACAAGCTCAACCCAGTACTTGAAGATGGTGTTCTGAGAGTGGGAGGACGTCTCAGTAGAGCAGCAATGCCTGAAGAATCTAAACATCCTGCTATATTGGCAAAAGATCTTCACATTTCTGACATCATTCTACGGCAAGTACACCAAGATGTGGGACACGGTGGTCGTAACCACATGCTATCTAGCCTGCGACAAAGATACTGGATTCCTGGTGCTAGTGTGGCTATAACTAAAACCCTGTCAAAATGTATTGTTTGTCGGCGACTAAATGGAGCTCCAGGAATGCAGCAAATGGCAGATTTACCTCGAGACAGAGTTTCTCCAGATGAACCTCCATTCACTCGTGTTGGAGTTGACTATTTTGGACCTTTTGAGGTCAAGCGAGGAAGGAGTACAGTTAAAAAGTATGGTGTTCTCTTCACATGCTTAACAGTAAGAGCCATCCACATCGAAGGAGCTTCATCCTTGGATACAGATTCCTTTGTTAATGCTTTTCGACGCTTCATCGCAAGACGTGGACAAGTATTGGAATTACGCTCAGATAATGGAACCAACTTCGTCGGAGCTGAGCGTGAATTGAGAGAGGCAATAGAAAGGTTGAATATTGCTAAAATCAACAACACCCTCCTTCAGAAAGGAATAAAGTGGACTTTCAATCCCCCTACTGGATCCCATCATGGAGGAGTATGGGAAAGGTTGATCAGATCTGTGAGGAAGGTTCTGAATTCCAGCCTGAAGGCACAGAACCTTGATGAAGAGTGCCTTCACACGGTTCTTTGTGAAGCCGAATCCATCATCAACAGCCGTCCCATAACAAGAGCATCCACAGATCCCAATGACTTGGAAGCACTAACCCCTAACCATCTTTTGCTGCTAAAAACCAAGCCATCTTTTCCACCTGGACTGTTTCATAAAGAGGACATATATGCTCGTCGAAGATGGAAACAAGTTCAGTACATCTCAGACTTGTTTTGGAAACGATGGATTAAGGAGTACTTGCCTCTACTCCAGGAACGACAGAAGTGGTCAAATGTCAAGCGCAACTTCATACCAGGAGATATTGTGCTCATAGTTGATGACTCAGCACCTCGCAACTCATGGCTTACAGGAAGGATTGTACAAACCATTCCAGACAGAAGAGGACTTGTACGTCAGGTGCGAGTGAAGACAAAAACTAGCTATCTAGACAGGCCTATCACAAAGATCTGCCTTCTACAGGAAGCAGAAGAGCCGTGAGGAAATTAGTGGGTTATTGAACTTCATAGACCTTGACATTGACGTTTTTTCCGACTTTTTACTAAGTGATAGTAAAGATCACTCCTTCATAGGCTAACAAACTATATATTTTTATTTTATTTTTTATTTTTCAATTTTTTTTGCCTAAAGAAGAAAAGGACACTTTAACAAAGGACGTTTTTATCCTTAAAAGTTTTTTCCTTGATTGTCTCCTACATCATTTTTCAGTTGTGTAATTATTATGTTGATATAATTAGGGGCCGGAATGTAGGAGCCACATTTGAAGTAGTAGTTTCTGTGTTTATTACGGTCAGAGTTGGGTGTAACGCGTTACAAAGTAATATTACTTTTGTCGGTAACGGAGTAGTGTAACGCGTTACTTTTATAATTCAGTAATCACACTACAGTTACTAACATTGCCCCGACACGCGTTACTTCGTTACTTTTATAAAATCAGTCATAATCACACTGACAGACAAGAGGGGTTTCCGCCGCAGGTTTATATGTACGTAATCTGCGCGACTTGCGCGTCCACATCTCCACGTGCAGTGCTGCATAAACATGGCAGAGTCAGCGATAACTTTCGAGGGGTGGAGGTATGCCCATTATTTTGAGTTCGTCCGAAGAATAGACACGAATGTGACGGTGAGGTGCAAACTGTGTCCAGGCCAGAAGCTGTTATCCACTGCTGCAAACACCACGTCAAACCTCAACAAACACCTGCAAAGAACACATGCTAAGGTGAAGCTAATAGCTAAGGACCCCCGAACCCAGAGTGAGGATGTTGTGAGTCGCCGCCGCCGACTCCGAAGCAGCACAAATTAGAATTTGGAGGACCGGTAACCAAAGCAGAAATGGACAGGCTTGTAGCATCCTTCATAGTAGAGGTAATGTTGCCCATTTGCACAGTGGAATCACCATCGCATCGTTCAGAGATATACTGCGCAAAATACAGATAGCAGGAGACAGAGGACAGCCATAGTCAGAGCTATCTGGGTCAGTCTTATGCGACAATGGAAACTGAACTAAAGAGAACATTTGAAACTTTAGCAGTCTGCGTGATCTGCCTGTAGGGAGGGGCGGGCCGGCCCTGCGAGTAAAGTAACGAGTAAAGTAACGAGTAAAGTAACGAGTTACTTTATGTAGAGAGTAACGAAGTAGTGTAATATATTACTTTTTTTTAAAGTAATATGTAATATGTAATATATTACTTTTTTTTAGTAACGACCCCATCTCTGATTACGGTACATGTTTTTGAGTCACTATAGGTGGTGGGCGTGTCAAAGGATTTGGGTGGTGACGTTTGCGGTTATATCCGGTTGCTTTTACCTGCACACTTTGTGATAGATGGAGGGGGAGTGAGCTGGAGAAGGACAATTTTTGTTGACCGCACGCACGCACGCATGCACACATGCACGCATAAAAGAATATATGGATATGGACTATTGAACTTTTGCTTGAAAAATAAAAGGTCAAACGCATACTGTTGGAAAGACTGAGTTTTTGCGCGTCCACAGTGTTTTTCTCTTGTTTAGTCCCTCACGGCACTTTGTTTGAAAGATTACTGCCGCAATATAGACTTCTTGCACTATTTCTTATTTGTATTTTTGTATGTTATTATATATGTTGCATTGTTGGAGGAGCTCAGGTCAGAAGAATTGCATTGCCATTTCTACACTGTAGCTGCTGAGCATCTGATGATAAAACCTTTGAATCTCTAACCCAACTGGCTGTTAGTCGTCATGCTGCTTCCCTGATGGCTCCCACAGGATTGTTCTTGACATCCTCGTGGATTCATCTTCTTATTGTAGACACATGCATTTCCAAACATTCGGTCTACCTATGCTGTAAAATGTATTATCTCTTCGATTTACACACGGCATCTATTGCACGTCTGTCCGTCCTGGGAGAGGGATCCCTCCTCTGTTGCTCTCCCTGAGGTTTCTCCCATGTTCCTTTAAACTGTGGGGTTTCTCTCTGAAGTGTTTCCTTGTACGATGTGAGGGTCTAAGGACAGATGGTCTAAGGACAGAGGGTCTAAGGACAGAGGGTCTAAGGACAGAGGGTGTCGTTTTCTCATACTGATATTCTGTACAAACTGTGCTGTTGTATTTGTTGTAAAGTGTCCTTACTGTAAGGTAATTATTATATGTGCAGCACTTTGGCTCGACCAAAAATCGTTTTAAAAATGTGCTATATAAATAAAACTTGATTTGATTTGATTTGGTGCAGAGCTAATGTTGCAAACCAAATAGAAAAAGGGGTTAATAAAGAAACCGAGGAAGTTAGGGATACTTTTATTTGGGAGCCAGCAAGGTGGCGAAAAGAAGCGTACCCAACTCAACTCACAACTAGGATCATTTTCATGAGAAGCATTTCATCAATTCCTGTCCCCTGGTCTGGAGGTCAATAGTTTTCTGAATGTGTTTTTGGTTGATATCCTGAAATCAGGTCTGTGGTTAGCTACCTTTAGCTTAGCGGTGGTAACGTGAAGTCATGTGACCGTGCTGTAGTTCCTTTATAGCCCAACATTAGCCTCCTTTAGCTTAGCGGTGGTGACGTGAAGTCATGTGACCGTGCTGTAGTTCCTTTAGAGCCCAACATTAGTCACCTTTAGCTTAGCGGTGGTGACGTGAAGTCATGTGACCGTGCTGTAGTTCCTTTAGAGCCCAACATTAGTCACCTTTAGCTTAGCGGTGGTGACGTGAAGTCATGTGACCGTGCTGTAGTTCCTTTATAGCCCAACATTAGCCTCCTTTAGCTTAGCGGTGGTGACGTGAAGTCATGTGACCGTGCTGTAGCTCCTTTATAGCCCAACATTAGCCACCTTTAGCTTAGCGGTGGTGACGTGAAGTCATGTGACCGTGCTGTAGTTCCTTTATAGCCCAACATTAGCCTCCTTTAGCTTAGCGGTGGTGACGTGAAGTCATGTGACCGTGCTGTAGCTCCTTTATAGCCCAACATTAGCCACCTTTAGCTTAGCGGTGGTAACGTGAAGTCATGTGACCGTGCTGTAGCTCCTTTATAGCCCAACATTAGCCACCTTTAGCTTAGCGGTGGTGACGTGAAGTCATGTGATCGTACTGTAGTTCCTTTATAGCCCAACATTAGCCACCTTTAGCTTAGCGGTGGTGACGTGAAGTCATGTGACCGTGCTGTAGTTCCTTTATAGCCCAACATTAGCCACCTTTAGCTTAGCGGTGGTGACGTGAAGTCATGTGACCGTGCTGTAGTTCCTTTATAGCCCAACATTAGCCTCCTTTAGCTTAGCGGTGGTGACGTGAAGTCATGTGACCGTGCTGAAGTTCCTTTATAGCCCAACATTAGCCACCTTTAGCTTAGCGGTGGTGACGTGAAGTCATGTGACCGTGCTGTAGTTCCTTTATAGCCCAACATTAGCTTTTTACTCCAGAAATCATGAATTAATGTGTAAAGCACACATTTCCGATATTACGTCATATCGGCAGCAAATCTGGATCAGCTCCGTTGTTCCCCCGTTTTTTAGAGATGTGGGTACGGAGGAAAAGAGAGAGGGTTTTATTTTCTGACACTTTGTGAGTCTCCTGACACACCGGGGACACATATTTATGTATAAAAGACATCAAAAAGTGCATTTTGCATGATAGGAGACCAGCGACGTGCAGTCAGTGGAGGCAGGGGAGGCAGAGCCTCACCTGTCATACTCCAATGTAACGGAAAAACAATTAAAGAAAAACTAAATAGTAATAATAATAAAATGTCTCCACTGATCTTGTGTAAATGTGATTTCTGTATGATTCCAATCTTATTTTATAGTCAAAATCAGCAAATTTGCCGAGCTCCGCTACGGGAGCGATGAGAAGTGAGGCAGGCACGAGCACTGCCTCACGTAAGCCCACAGTAACTTGCTGGAGCGCGGGCACTAATTTAGCGCGGCCACTTATTTTGTGAGCGCGCTCAAGCCATTTACTGTGGGGTGAGGTGAGGCACAGATGAACTCTGCCTCACCTCAGAATGCGTCACCCCACAGAAACTGGCTGGAAAGCGGGCCCTAAGCGCATGCCTGTTCCCATCTCACTGTATGTCACCAATGTAATGTTTGTAGATCCCTTTATTACATTTATCCTCGCCATCCATAGTCTCTAAATAACTTATTTCACATATATATGATATTTAGGCTCGCTGGTCTCATCGTACAACGGCAATGAAAAAAGCACCAGGGGAGGCAGCCATAACCTCTGCCGCACTGAAGGGGGCGCACGTGAGCCCACAGGTTCCTGTTGCTACTGTTATTCTACCGCAAACAACAAACTAGACTTTTGAAACTACAGGAAGATAAGGAGGACTTTTACAAAACAGTAATAGAGATTGTTGTCCAGAAGGATAGCATGGACTTCATCTTCAAGTCAAGGTAAGACCACAACTGTAATGAAAATGGGATCTTACTTAGAAAGAACAATCCAATATTTAGATTTTGGGTATCCTTTTGTTGATCGGTCTGTTTAAAATTAATCATAGCATCAGACTAAAAAAGCTTTTGAAATAACAGAATATTTCAATTAAGGTCAAAATAGGCTATAATATTTGTAAATCTGACTCTGAAAGAGTCAGTGCCTCACCAGCCATGAACCTCACCGCACGTCACTGTAGGAGACCTTTAAAACAACCGAGGATGTGTGTGAGTCCCTACCTGTGTGTATGCAGCTGTTCGACAGGATATCCAGGTGTGTCTGGGTGTCAGTGAGCAGGTTCCAGCGCTGCACCCAGTCCCTCTTCGTGTTCCCCGACAGCAGCAGCATCACCAGCATCCTCTCATTGGGAAAAGACTCCTGCAGACCCCCTAACACCCGCCCCACAGGAAGCCTCTTTGACACTGGGATGGGGAAGAAACCCAGAGGAGGGTGAGAAGAAGAAGAAGCATGGGGGGTGAACAGGGGGGTTCGAGGGTCATCTAGGGTCAGTTTGATGCTTCCAGTCTGACTCAGATCCCTCCACTTGTTCAGCAGCTCTGAACGAGTGTCAGGTCCAAACGGGCTCAGATAAGAGATGATGGCGGCGAGCAGGAGAGCGTCTCCTGATAACGACTTGTGATCTGACTCCGCCTCCTGAGGGGAGCACCGAGAACACCATTTAGCCTCATATCAGAATCAGAAACTGAAATATATATATATAACAAATCACCTTTGGCTGGCAGAGAACTATCTGCTCCATAGCTTCTCTTGGACAACTGGACTCAAAATCACACTGTACATTTTACATTTATATTCAATCTAATATGTAATATTCCATTCCTCACATACTTATGTATATATAATATCCTGCTTTATATTTTGGTACTGTACATTGTTATTTCCATATGTATATTTTTTAATGCTATTTTATTTCTATTTGAGATGTTTACATGTTGGATTGTTTAGTTCTAGTCTTTTAATTTCTCTAATGTACAAAACAAAAACTAAAAACAAAGATAGAAATGTATTTTAAGAAAACTATAATATCATAAAAAAATTTATTGTAAATATATCACAAGATATTACATCACAAGATACGCCAACACAGTACATACGAGGCATATTTAAGGCGAGACACTGGAGGAAAAAAGTGTTCATGCACAGGTATATTTTGAGAATATACACTAACACTAATATGTATTTAGTTGGAAGACCAAGCTATCTGATTTGTGTTTGCAATAAACTCTTGTGACTCCATGTTACCTGTTTAGCAGCCCTCCACTCTGTGAACAGTGTCTCCATCTTCTCCACAGCAGCAGCAGCTTCTCTCTCTGATCTCTCCGCTATTTGCATCCTCTTCTCTGTCTCCTTCAGTTTTTCTCTCACCCCCTCCAGCTGTATCTTCTCCTCCTCCTGACGCCGCTTCGCCTCGTTCTTCTGCAGCTCCAGGCGGTTCAGTTTGGCTCGAGTGTGTCTGGCCGTGGCCTCCATCTGCTGCTTCAGCTCCAGCTGTTGTTGCATGCAGCAGCACTGGAACACGGCCTTCACCCAGAGACACAGAGACTCGCAGGCTCTGCTCACCCCCTGCACCGACTCTGGGACAAACTGAGGGCTGTGCACCATGAGAGCGAGCTGCTGCAGACGGTCTGCTGTCACACTGCAGCGCTCAAAGAACTCCAACTCCTGCAGAGAATCAGAGCATTAGCAAGACAGCTAATTATAATAATAGCACCATCAATTACACCGTTTCCTTTGGTGGCTGCTTTACTGTCTGTACATTATTACCCCTGTTATCTTTTTATTATTATTTTAAAACATTTTTCATGTTTTTAAATTATATTATATTACATTTCATTTAGCTGACGCTTTTCTCCAAAGCGACTTACAATAAGTGCATTCGACCAAGAAGATACAAACTTGAAGAAAACAGAATCATATAAGTACATCAGGTTTCATAGAGCCAAAACATTTCAAGTGCTACTCAACTGGCTTTAGATAAGTGCTTAGTTAGTATCTAAGTGCTTTGTTAGTATATAAGTGCTTTGTTAGTATCTAAGTGCTTTGTTAGTATATAAGTGCTTTGTTAGTATATAAGTGCTTTGTTAGTATGTAAGTGCTTTGTTAGTATGTAAGTGCTTTGTTAGTATGTAAGTGCTTTGTTAGTATATAAGTGCTTAGTTAGTATGTAAGTGCTTTGTTAGTATATAAGTGCTTTGTTAGTATCTAAGTGCTTTGATAGTATATCAGTGCTTAGTTAGTATGTAAGTGCTTAGTTAGTATCTAAGTGCTTTGTTAGTATGTAAGTGCTTTGTTAGTATGTAAGTGCTTTGTTAGTATATAAGTGCTTTGTTAGTATATAAGTGCTTTGTTAGTATGTAAGTGCTTTGTTAGTATATAAGTGCTTTGTTAGTATATAAGTGCTTTGTTAGTATGTAAGTGCTTTGTTAGTATGTAAGTGCTTTGTTAGTATATAAGTGCTTAGTTAGTATGTAAGTGCTTTGTTAGTATATAAGTGCTTTGTTAGTATCTAAGTGCTTTGTTAGTATGTAAGTGCTTAGTTAGTATCTAAGTGCTTTGTTAGTATATAAGTGCTTTGTTAGTATGTAAGTGCTTTGTTAGTATATAAGTGCTTTGTTAGTATATAAGTGCTTTGTTAGTATGTAAGTGCTTTGTTAGTATATAAGTGCTTTGTTAGTATGTAAGTGCTTTGTTAGTATATAAGTGCTTTGTTAGTATATAAGTGCTTTGTTAGTATGTAAGTGCTTTGTTAGTATATAAGTGCTTTGTTAGTATGTAAGTGCTTTGTTAGTATATAAGTGCTTTGTTAGTATCTAAGTGCTTTGTTAGTATATAAGTGCTTAGTTAGTATGTAAGTGCTTAGTTAGTATCTAAGTGCTTTGTTAGTATATAAGTGCTTTGTTAGTATGTAAGTGCTTAGTTAGTATCTAAGTGCTTAGTTAGTATCTAAGTGCTTTGTTAGTATATAAGTGCTTTGTTAGTATATAAGTGCTTAGTTAGTATAGAAGCCCTTTGTTAGTATATAAGTGCTTTGTTAGTATATAAGTGCTTTGTTAGTATATAAGTGCTTAGTTAGTATATAAGTGCTTTGTTAGTATGTAAGTGCTTAGTTAGTATATAAGTGCTTTGTTAGTATATAAGTGCTTTGTTAGTATATAAGTGCTTAGTTAGTATATAAGTGCTTTGTTAGTATAGAAGCCCTTTGTTAGTATATAAGTGCTTAGTTAGTATATAAGTGCTTTGTTAGTATATAAGTGCTTAGTTAGTATATAAGTGCTTAGTTAGTATATAAGTGCTTTGTTAGTATGTAAGTGCTTAGTTAGTATATAAGTGCTTTGTTAGTATGTAAGTGCTTTGTTAGTATATAAGTGCTTTGTTAGTATAGAAGCCCTTTGTTAGTATATAAGTGCTTTGTTAGTATATAAGTGCTTAGTTAGTATATAAGTGCTTAGTTAGTATATAAGTGCTTTGTTAGTATGTAAGTGCTTTGTTAGTATAGAAGCCCTTTGTTAGTATATAAGTGCTTTGTTAGTATATAAGTGCTTAGTTAGTATATAAGTGCTTAGTTAGTATATAAGTGCTTTGTTAGTATGTAAGTGCTTTGTTAGTATATAAGTGCTTTGTTAGTATAGAAGCCCTTTGTTAGTATATAAGTGCTTTGTTAGTATATAAGTGCTTTGTTAGTATATAAGTGCTTAGTTAGTATATAAGTGCTTAGTTAGTATATAAGTGCTTTGTTAGTATATAAGTGCTTAGTTAGTATATAAGTGCTTAGTTAGTATATAAGTGCTTTGTTAGTATATAAGTGCTTTGTTAGTATGTAAGTGCTTAGTTAGTATATAAGTGCTTAGTTAGTATATAAGTGCTTAGTTAGTATATAAGTGCTTTGTTAGTATGTAAGTGCTTAGTTAGTATATAAGTGCTTAGTTAGTATGTAAGTGCTTTGTTAGTATGTAAGTGCTTTGTTAGTATGTAAGTGCTTAGTTAGTATATAAGTGCTTAGTTAGTATATAAGTGCTTAGTTAGTATATAAGTGCTTAGTTAGTATATAAGTGCTTAGTTAGTATCTAAGTGCTTTGTTAGTAGATAAGTGCTTTGTTAGTAGATAAGTGCTTTGTTAGTAGATAAGTGCTTTGTTAGTAGATAAGTGCTTTGTTAGTATATAAGTGCTTTGTTAGTAGATAAGTGCTTTGTTAGTAGATAAGTGCTTTGTTAGTAGATAAGTGCTTTGTTAGTATATAAGTGCTTTGTTAGTAGATAAGTGCTTTGTTAGTAGATAAGTGCTTTGTTAGTATATAAGTGCTTTGTTAGTATATAAGTGCTTTGTTAGTATCTAAGTGCTTTGTTAGTATCTAAGTGCTTTGTTAGTATCTAAGTGCTTTGTTAGTATATAAGTGCTTTGTTAGTATATAAGTGCTTTGTTAGTATATAAGTGCTTTGTTAGTATATAAGTGCTTTGTTAGTATCTAAGTGCTTTGTTAGTATCTAAGTGCTTTGTTAGTAGATAAGTGCTTTGTTAGTAGATAAGTGCTTTGTTAGTAGATAAGTGCTTAGTTAGTATATAAGTGCTTAGTTAGTATATAAGTGCTTTGTTAGTATCTAAGTGCTTTGTTAGTAGATAAGTGCTTTTGTTAGTAGATAAGTGCTTTGTTAGTAGATAAGTGCTTTGTTAGTAGATAAGTGCTTTGTTAGTATGTAAGTGCTTTGTTAGTATGTAAGTGCTTTGTTAGTAGATAAGTGCTTTGTTAGTAGATAAGTGCTTTGTTAGTATATAAGTGCTTTGTTAGTATATAAGTGCTTTGTTAGTATCTAAGTGCTTTGTTAGTAGATAAGTGCTTTGTTAGTATATAAGTGCTTTGTTAGTAGATAAGTGCTTTGTTAGTAGATAAGTGCTTTGTTAGTATCTAAGTGCTTTGTTAGTAGATAAGTGCTTTGTTAGTAGATAAGTGCTTTGTTAGTAGATAAGTGCTTTGTTAGTAGATAAGTGCTTTGTTAGTATATAAGTGCTTTGTTAGTATCTAAGTGCTTTGTTAGTATGTAAGTGCTTTGTTAGTATGTAAGTGCTTTGTTAGTATATAAGTGCTTTGTTAGTAGATAAGTGCTTTGTTAGTAGATAAGTGCTTTGTTAGTATATAAGTGCTTTGTTAGTATCTAAGTGCTTTGTTAGTATGTAAGTGCTTTGTTAGTATGTAAGTGCTTTGTTAGTATATAAGTGCTTTGTTAGTATGTAAGTGCTTTGTTAGTATATAAGTGCTTTGTTAGTAGATAAGTGCTTTGTTAGTAGATAAGTGCTTTGTTAGTATATAAGTGCTTTGTTAGTATCTAAGTGCTTTGTTAGTATGTAAGTGCTTTGTTAGTATGTAAGTGCTTTGTTAGTATATAAGTGCTTTGTTAGTATGTAAGTGCTTTGTTAGTATATAAGTGCTTTGTTAGTATCTAAGTGCTTTGTTAGTAGATAAGTGCTTTGTTAGTAGATAAGTGCTTTGTTAGTATATAAGTGCTTTGTTAGTATCTAAGTGCTTTGTTAGTATGTAAGTGCTTTGTTAGTATGTAAGTGCTTTGTTAGTATATAAGTGCTTTGTTAGTATGTAAGTGCTTTGTTAGTATATAAGTGCTTTGTTAGTATATAAGTGCTTTGTTAGTATATAAGTGCTTTGTTAGTATATACCGTAATTTTCGGACTATAAAGCGCACCTGAATATAAGCCGCAGCAGCTAAATTGAATGATGTGTACATATATAAGCCGCACTGGACTATAAGCCGCAGGTGTTTTAATGTTTAATTACCATATGTAAGGGTTCGCGCACAGAGGGGATTGTCGGGAAAGAGATGGCTGTTTGAGGAAGCTCCCATTTATTAACATTTCAACAAACAAGTTTCATATTTGCATAACGTATTCAAGTGTTACCATTTAGTGCAATAGTAGCTACAGAACATGTACTGTGCTGTGTAAACTGTACTGTATCACATAGCGTTTCAGACACACAAACTTTTCAACTTTCAAACTTAAACGGTGCGCTCCCAGCGCACGTACCGGCAGTGATCTACAGCAGTGGTTTTCAACCAGTGGTACGGGGACCACCAGTGGTCCTTGAGGGAGTGCTAGGGGTTCCCCAGCAAAATTAGTTAATAGCGTCACAATCATTTAACCACTTAGCTTTGGCTATTTTTGAAGCTCTTCCTTTGCACAAACTGTCTTGCTCTCGTTCTGTCTCTCGTACCACTCTCGGTTCCACTTTTACTTTTGCGCGCTACCTGTCTCACTCTTTCCGGCCTCCAGC
Source organism: Trematomus bernacchii (assembly GCF_902827165.1). Taxonomy (NCBI): domain Eukaryota; kingdom Metazoa; phylum Chordata; class Actinopteri; order Perciformes; family Nototheniidae; genus Trematomus; species Trematomus bernacchii. The sequence continues at coordinate 86,545 of NW_022987624.1, forward strand.
TTTTCCTGCTGGAGCCCGCCGCTTAAAGGTGGGGGGCGCGGACCGGCCATAGAGCCCATAGAGTTAAAGGTGGTGGACTGTAACCTGTAAAATCCATAGATTTAGGAGGTCCCCTAGTGGCCGTTAGCTGTAAAATCCATAGATTTAGGAGGTCCCCTAGTGGCCGTTAGCTGTAAAATCCATAGATTTAGGAGGTCCCCTAGTGGCCGTTAGCTGTAAAATCCATAGATTTAGGAGGTCCCCTAGTGGCCGTTAGCTGTAAAATCCATAGATTTAGGAGGTCCCCTAGTGGCCGTTAGCTGTAAAATCCATAGATTCAGGAGGTCCCCTAGTGGCCGTTAGCTGTAAAATCCATAGATTTAGGAGGTCCCCTAGTGGCCGTTAGCTGTAAAATCCATAGATTTAGGAGGTCCCCTAGTGGCCGTTAGCTGTAAAATCCATAGATTTAGGAGGTCCCCTAGTGGCCGTTAGCTGTAAAATCCATAGATTTAGGAGGTCCCCTAGTGACCGTTAGCTGTAAAATCCATAGATTTAGGAGGTCCCCTAGTGGCCGTTAGCTGTAAAATCCATAGATTCAGGAGGTCCCCTAGTGGCCGTTAGCTGTAAAATCCATAGATTTAGGAGGTCCCCTAGTGGCCGTTAGCTGTAAAATCCATAGATTTAGGAGGTCCCCTAGTGGCCGTTAGCTGTAAAATCCATAGATTTAGGAGGTCCCCTAGTGGCCGTTAGCTGTAAAATCCATAGATTTAGGAGGTCCCCTAGTGGCCGTTAGCTGTAAAATCCATAGATTTAGGAGGTCCCCTAGTGGCCGTTAGCTGTAAAATCCATAGATTTAGGAGGTCCCCTAGTGGCCGTTAGCTGTAAAAATCCATAGATTTAGGAGGTCCCCTAGTGGCCGTTAGCTGTAAAAATCCATAGATTAGCCGCACCGTTATATAAGCCGCAGGGTCGAAAAATGGGAAAAAAGGCGCGGCTTATAGTCCGAAAATGACGGTACATTGAAATAGAATGAAATAAAATATGTGCAGTAATAATAAAAAATATATATTGTGTACATTGTGTGCATGAATGTAATGCAGAGGGTCTATTGCCCCTGTAATCTGTTTGTTGTTATTTTTAAACCTGGTTCCCCACCTGGAAGAAGTTGTCTTGTCCCAGCAGCTGCTTGGCACTCTCCCAGCCCGGCGGACGGTTGAAAAGCAGACAGACGGCGTCCATGATCCTCACCACTCCTTCAGGAGGGTCTCTGTAGTGACGCACCTCCTCCAGGTCGCACGGATTCAGACAGGAGAGCAGCTTCAGACCCGACAGCAGCACCGGGACCACCTGAGGGGACATTTCAACGGCATAATAGTTCAGGGTTCATACACTTTTTCACCAATGATTTTCAATGACTTTCTATGACTTCTCCATGACCTTTACCTAATTTTCCATGACCAAAATAAATGACTCTTTCTCAGCGGTACCACTGAAACATTTTTTATTTTAACATGGAAAAGGAAAATAAGGTCTGCATATGAAACATGTTGTGCCTATCTAAAACAAATCAAATAGTAGGCTTACTAGCTCCTACAGGCTAAAGCAACTGTACACTAGAGCAGGGGTTCCCAAAGTGGGGGTCGCGACCAAGCGGCAAACTCTGGGGAAGAGCCGGGACGCCAATACGGAAGTGCCACAAACTGCAGTTCATATATTGGCCGATAGGCGCTGACTGCAGAAAGGAGCAATTTCCATAGAGCCCCATGTTAAAATGCCCAATTTTACAGCCTAAAAAAACATGTTTCTACCCCTGGCTGCAATACATTTTATTATAGATATAGTTAGATTCCACCTTCATGATTATGAATCTGTGAGTGAATTGTTTTCTAACGCGACCCTTTTATTTATATTAGGTCTTCAAGTTTTTGCATAAATTAGGGCGTGGTCACATTGAGTGACAGCTCTGTCAAGTGACTGCTGCTGTTAGCTTCTTGTCTCTCTGCTAGCTGCTCCATCCGTGAAGCTACATGGACTCTGCCTGGTCAGTTCATCCAGGGAACACAACTTGACCCCGGCCGTGTTTGTTTGTTCTTCATGCTTATATATCGGACTATTGTGACTCGCTCTGCGGTTAAAACAGACGGTGCATGAATGCCGTTTTGCGGTAAGTGAAATTCGAGTACTTTATTTATGTGTTTATGATTTTAATCAGCTACATAATGAATGTGTTAGCGTGTAAGCGTGTGCTAGCTACATCGGTGCTAACGATGCTAATTGTAGCCTCCAAGTTAAAACCATAGACCGTATATATAAAGGTTAAAACGAAATAGACAAGTGTTAAGCGTTAAGTGGGATAATACTGTAGAACAAACGGCTTCTGTTTGAGGTTGATAAAATAAGGTCATCCTTGTAACTTAGAGAGATATTTTATTATGTAGGTAGGAACTGTATGCATCGCTAAGGTTAATTTAAATTGGCTATGCTCGAGTATGTAGACAAGCTAACGTCGAAGTAGTGTATGTGAAATCAACCTCACAATAAGATGTGTGTATATTACAATTATTAATGTCAAATATTTCAAGATGATTACTTAGATATTACAATATGGTTGGTTGAGCTGGAGTTCATTATTGAGCTTACACGTTAACGTCACAGTCATCTGAAGAACGAACCCAAACCTCGTTGTTTTTATTAATTGCATTACCAAATTGGTATCAAATAAATAGTAAGCATTGGTAACAGAACTTCCAAAGTTACAGTAAAATAAAAAGGACCCTGACTCGGACAATACACAATCCAACATGTTCAACAGAAGAGAATAAGTTATATTGTTTGTACACATGGTTCTTTACATATATATCTGTTTGTTTAAAGTGTCCAGGTGATGCAGACAGGCTGGACCAGAGAGTGAGAGACAGAACTGGACTCCTCACAGCAGTGAACTTCAGCACAGGTACAAATACTCTTTTTTCATACTGTACAAAGAATCAAGAAAGATATTGGTTTAAATAAATGAAGTATTGACTTTAATACACTGCTATACATTCCATTAAACAATACTAAATACTAGATCACCTACACATCAGTGAAGTTGAGGGTTTTTTCCATGCAAAGGGTTACATTTAGATGTTAACAAGCAATATGACTGTCAGCTTTCTAATTTAATGTATTGAAGGCAAAGCTATTTAACACATAGTGACAACTGCTATTTATCTCTCAATATTGTCTGTAAAAAACGTGGTAAAAGTGATTCTTTCAGTGAGACAACAGAGCAAGCTTCTACAGTTGCACTACGTTTTGATAACAGTTCAATATTATTTTGATAATAAAATATATTTCAATGTTGATGAATGTCATACTGTTCATTCATAATCTGATTGTCTTTGTAGCTCACTGTTGAAATAAAAAAAAAAACATACAAAACATACAAAATAATTATATCTACAGCCCCTAAACACACAAACACACCTCTTTCATAAATAACACACTTGTTCTGCAATAATATGTTTTATGTTTCCTGTAATTTTTGTTAGGAAAGGACATGCCTGAAAGACACGACTCAGCATCTCCTCTTTCTCTGAGGGTCAAGAAAAACATCCAAGAGGAAAATTAAAAGCTGATGTTATGAGATTTTAAGACCAGTACAGGACATTCACTAAGAAACTACTTTTATTGTGAAGTCAGCTGATCGAATGCACCTATTTCCACATCTACACTCCATCAGCTGATTAATTCTATTTGCCTCACTTTATGAGCTTCACAACATGTACCTTGTACCGCAGAGTTTGCAATGTCACAAATAAATGGGGCCAATCTTCAGTCAGATGTGAATGTGTAATCTAACATTTTCAGTAAGAATAATGGACAAAAGGAGTGCAAATACAAATTCAATTTATTGAAATCTGAACCAAAAGTTAATCAAACATGTTTTAAATAAAAAAGCACATATGGACAGAAGGTGTAAACCTATTAAATGTATAAGTAAACACATTTAGTCAAATAAAGTGACAGACAAGGCCTGTGCAGTTGGTATCAGCTATGCCCAGCATGGGCTCCTCCATCAGGCCTGGTCCTCCTCGACCCTCAGTCCTCTCCGGCCAAACCAACAGGCAGGACGTCCATTACACGGAGGTTTCTCCCTGAAGTCTCTGCAGCTCTCTGGACACCACGCTGTCTCAATCCGTCCACACTGAATATGAGAGGGGGAAAATGAAAATAATAAATGCTTTAGACAATAAGAAATATAAAGTTGACTGTTGAGTTGCTCAGTTTTTTTAGATTGTCAATACTATTACTGTATAACTAATATCTCAGGTTAAGAGGCACCTTCAAATAAAGATTGGTCTTTAAATACATTTTGTCTTTTGAATTGTTTGTCTAAAGTCAAGGATCTAGAACTGGTACTTATAGTTTTAATGATACAGTCTGGTTATAATGCGGTTTGGAGGAGGCCTCACAGGTAAGAGCACTAACTAGCTACCATCACATGTACTGTACCTTAGCTTGACTTAAATGTATTAAACGTATAATTAAGTGATAGCAAAATATAAATAACTAATGTCATGCAAACATATTAATTTGCTTGATTCCAGTGTTGCATTTAGCACATTGCATACAAACGTTAAGGGATTTTAAGATTCTGAAGTATTATGCTAAAAACTCAATAACTTAGATTATTATTTATAGTTTTGCTGAATAGTCTCATGTCCGCTTACCTTAGAAACGTGAAATGTGACGGCAGTGTGCAGATGGGGAGCATGTTAGCTTAGCTTCTTAGCTTGAGCTAGCTCTGTTACTTCCCAGCTGGAGGCAGCAGGTCCCGCCTCGGCTCCGCCTCTTTGCCCTTATTTGGAGCAGGCTGGAGCAGGCGGGAGTTAGACTCAGACGTCACTGTCGAGCCGTTAGTGGCTGACTCCGCCTACTAAGGGCTTCTCGGCAACTCTGCAGGATCCTATGGGTGACGTCACGGACCCTACGTCCATTTATATATACAGTCTATGGTCGCGACCCAAAATTAAAATTGAAAATTAAAAAAACATCATTTTTTATTTTATCAATTTTGTTTGAATTATTATTAATAATAACGGGTGCATAGACATTTTTCAGGGGCGAACTGGCCATCTGTATAATTTCCCCGCAGCGAGGCTCCCCCCGTTGATAATCCACTAGCGCAGTGTTTCTCATCTTGTTCATACCAAGGACACTTAGCCAATAAAGAACACTCACGGACCACCTGACTCCACAAAGATCAGAAACAATAGGCCTGCTCACTCCAACAAATTACAGCCTAATAATGACAGCTTAACCTTCTCTACATCGCCTCGTTCACACAATAAATCAACAATACAAACACAACTACAGATTATATAAGCCTTTCGTTCAAATGTGATTTAAAATGCTCTCAGGTTTTACACCTCTTATGAAATGTATATGGGCTCAGAACAGTCTCATAATACACACATGCACACAGAAGGATTCACACTTGTATTTCATGATCCGCAAAAGGATTCACACTTGTATTTCCGGATCCACACTTGTGTTTGTCAATGCACACACAAATGTGTTCCGTTTCATATACATGTAAATAAAATCCAAATACAGAAAAAAGTTTTACATATGTATTTTTGATCCTCACATATTTGTTTTCCGTTTAAAACCGCTGCACCTGCAAACACAAACCGCTTTCTGTGCATGGATCGCTCTGCATTCGTGTGTGGGTTTTTTGAGACTCCCCTGACGGTGACCCGATTCGTACTTGTAATTTTTTCTATCTATAGCCAATCAGATGTCTCCTCAATTCTAAGCCAATCACATGAGCGCGCCCCCACAAGGGTAGATTTCTTGCGTTCATGACGTAGCGCTTCATGTACGCATTTTGCGCTGTCCGGAGCTGACAGGTCCATGGAGCCTGCCTGCAGGCGCTAATCTCAGGACACCTCCACTCTCAGTACATTGCCACTTTCCGATCAGGAAATGCACGCAAATACAAGCCTTTATATTATTAAGGTACAGTGCCACTTTCCGAACCATTAATGAATGCTTGTGTACACAAAAACGGCAGGCAAAACTGTTTTAAATGTGTGTTTCCTGTATGGCGATCAGCTGCTTTATTTATGTCTGTATGAAGTTGTTGTGAGTGTGGAGGGAGCAGCTACAGGTTAGTTTAGCCTAATCGATCAGTGCACTACGAAGCCAGTGCTAGACAGTGAACTGTCAACGGGGGGAGCCCCGCCGGTCATTATCGGCCGATATTCACTCTTAATAGTTTGATCGGTGCTCTCTATAAAGGCCGATCAGGAGAGGTGGATCTGATCGATATGGACATAAACGCGAGTGAAGTTTTAGCGAGCTGCATGAGAAACTGACGGGCTGTCAGGAGAGAGGGAGGGAGAGAGGAAAAGAGATGATCCTTACTCCCGTGTTATTATCCGGTCATAGTCCGGTAATTCCCTAACGGAAACGCTGCTACACAATTCTTATTATTATTATTATTGAAACATGACCGGTAAGTTTCAAATTTGTCCGGTAAAATTAAATTCTGTCCGCGGAAACCCAGCTCCGGACTACGCAAAATGCGTATATGAAGTGACATGAACGCAAGAAATCTACCCTCGTGGGGGCGCGCTCATGTGATTGGCTTAGAATTGAGGAGACATCTGATTGGCTATAGATAGAAAAAATTACAAGTACGAATCGGGTGACCGTCAGGGGAGTCTCAAAAAACCCACACACGAATGCAGAGCGATCCATGCACAGAAAGCGGTTTGTGTTTGTAGGTTCAGGGGATTTAAACGGAAAACAAATATGTGAGGATCAAAAATACATATGTAAAACTTTTTTCTGTATTTGGATTTTATTTACATGTATATGAAACGGAACACATTTGTGTGTGCATTGAAAAACACAAGTGTGGATCCGGAAATACAAGTGTGAATCCTTTTGTGGATCATGAAATACAAGTGTGAATCCTTCTGTGTGCATGTGTGTATTATGAGACTGTTCTGAGCCCATAAATGTAGACTACATTTATTACGGAGTTTATGTCCGAGCTATAACAGACTCACAGATCGTTGGCTACTGAGAGAAATGCAAAATACACCACATGTAGTACGACACAAACCTCCGCTGTGGATTTCAAAACAAAACACAGTAAAACTATGATCGCAGGCCCAAGTTTAACTCTCTGAGCCCTTTTTTCACATGTTCGGCTCGCGTGGGCTTTTTTTGTAAAAATGCTCTTAAAACATGAACCTTGGTGACCATCGGGCTGGCCTGCATGGTCTGCCTACAAAACAAAAATAAAAAACGTTCATGCAGCCCCAACAACAGCCTCTGATTCATCAACAGACTTCATGCAATGCTTCATTGGATGCATATATTAGATAATAATCTCTATCTCACTCCTAAAACATCTACATCTACTTCCAGCGTGGATAAATGTTCATAAAAGACATCCATTGTTTGTTCTATATGCTTCTTGAAATCCTAAAAACACCGTTTTTCTAGAACAGATTACAAATCGCCTGAAAATGGTACAAACAAGTGGCAACATGTGTGACGAAGGTGTTGCGCTGGGCTATATCACGCAATCGAAATTGAAACCTAAGCTCGCGCCATTGCGGAGATATTCCCGCAAGAGTGCGAAAAACTTTAATTAATTAATCATCTCTCACCAGCAAAATACCTCCACAGTTAAATGCCATTTTACGTTTCATTACTATACAGTATTTATTATCATTATAGTATTACTATTTTGCCGATTAGATCAAATATTAATTATATTTGATTCAACTTTAGTTACATTTCCATGACTTTTCCTGGTTTTTAATGACCGTACGAACCCTGATAGTTGTAATTTTAAGCTCCTCAGGGTCTCTGAAAAATAACTAGTTTGGTGTAGTGGTTGTGCAGTGTGGCATGATGGGGGTTGTAGTAAAGATCTGAGAAAAACCAAAGAATTTCCAAAGCTAAAGACACTGATTTACCAGAAAATAACTAAGATATTATCTGACATTTAATTGGTAACTGAACGACAAAGCCATGTGATTGATTGACAAAAAAAACCCAATATTTTTCCATTTTTAATTTAATTTTTTTTTTAATACATTTCAGAATTGTTCCTCCTAAATGCACAGGAGCTATCTTGGAAATTGTGATGTTTTTTAAACCTGGAAATCAACAATAACCCTAATTTGTCGTAGTGTAAAATGCACCGTTACCTTGGTCAAAAGCACACGACTCGACTAGATGTATAGCATAGGTCTAATTGTTTTCACACAGTCATATATGAGTGAATGTTATGTATATGATGCAGATGTGAATACACAGGACATGTTTACCTGCTTGTGAGCGTGGCTGATCTGCTCCTCCAGGTCGTACAGCTTGTTCTCCTCGACGACACAACTCTCCTGCGCCTCCTCCAGCAGAATCCTCTGATGATCCAGCGCTGAGAGGAGCTCTAACTCACGCTGCAGGAGGGACAGAGGGGATCATTTAGCAAGTATTAAAACTGTATTTGATCAATATATTTAACGTGTTGCAAAAGTACATTTTGTACAGATCTGTAAACCATCATTTTGACGCAGATATTAATTTAGGAACGGAGGGTGGCGGTAGAATGAATCCTTCTTTAAGAATGAGATGCACAGAAATAAATGTTGCTGTGAAAGCTTCTCATTTGGAAATGAATAAGCAATATTCCTAGAACTAATTAAACTAAATGTATGCAAATCACTCAACTGTAATTTGCAGAAAACGATGATGTCCAAGGTAAATAATCGTGAATATTTCAATTGCATTGTTTTAGGAATTTAGGAAAGTATGGTTACTTTAACATAACGTTAAGAGTCACTCAATTTGAAATAAATACAAAATAATCCTGTGATCTTCTTCAGCCTCTATAAACATCCAAATATTTTGCTTACAGGGTTGTTCAAATCATTTTTGTATCATAAATGTTATGCAAATATTTTAACTTGTAAATGTACAAAAGATGAAGTTGTGTAAGGTAAATATGACTAAATATTCAAATTGCATTATTCATTTAAAATAAATAAATGTTGATGTTTAAACAATATTTCCAGTATGTTCTTCAGCCTCTATAAACCTCTGAACATATCGTGTTGGAAGGGAAAATGTAAGCAGATGTATTAACTTGTAATTAATACAAAAGATGAAGTTGTGTGTGGTAAATATGACTGAATAATCAGCAGTATTCATTGAGGTGTAAAGGGTCACTTTAACATCATCTCTTGCAAAGGAATAACTGTTTCTGTTTCTCAGTTATAAATGAATAAACATTATTCCCAGACTGTCCCTCTAGCCCAGTGTTTCTCAAACTTGTTCATACCAAGGACCACTTAGCCAATAAAAAAACACTTGCAGACCACCTGACTCCACAAATATCCAGAAACAATAGGCCTGCTCACCACTCCAACAGTAATTACAAATTACAGCCTAATAATGACAGCTTAACCAGATGGAGCCTCTTATTTTGGACCCCAGCATACAGCTTCCTGCCGACTGCCAGCCAGTTGCCTGCCTAAGACCTGCCAAAGACCAGTATTCAGGAATGTTAGGGCCTCCCACTATTCTCCAATTTCAGGGTTTAACCAGGAGATGGCGCTATATATTAAATAACTATGGCCAAAGTAAGACTTAGTTTTTCACAAGAGACAATGCAGATATTATATAAAAAACTAAAGTTAAAATCTTGTTTTTAATGCCCCAAGAGCAATAACATCTTGTCACAAGCTTTTTGGAAGAAAAAGACTTCAAGAGACCTGTAGTTGACTAATTACAGGCCTCAATAAAGTTCTGCCATTGGTTGTGAAAAACAACGGTGGACATAGTGGAAAGTGAAATTGAGATTGTCAAATTTAATAAAAATACAAAATAATGTATCTGTGTACGTGTTTTATGTGATCTGCATGCACTTATCAAACATCTAATTAAAGAATGGTAGCTGTACCTCTCAAACAACCTAAACTAGTTATAAATGTTTATTTTAAATAAAGTCTTTATGACTCGGAATATGAATAAAATGGGTCCGTTACAGTTTGTTTTCATCTGATTTCAAATAAACAAAGTCTTGGCTTTCAGAATATTAAACTTGTTTCGGCAAATTTAGATGATAAACTTTAAACTTTCACACACGTTGACCGGCGAAAAACTCTGCCCGGTTCACCGACCCCCCTCTGAGTGAATACCCAAGATATCTTGGTTTGATTTGGTTTGATTTGGAGAATTTATTTAGCTACTTGGCACTAAGAGTACAGATATGTCTACCCTTTCTTTTCAGAGTGTAATATCTGCATTTTCTCTTTTGGTTTGAATAGGAGAAGGGCAATGGTTATCGACGGTGCTTTTAATGCCTATTGTATACGAACTGTGTGATTTATATTGCTTTTCAAATGCATATAAGCCCCCCATTTACACTGCACTTCCCCGTCAAGAAAATGAATAGCACTTAGTTAGATCACTTTACAGATCAGGTTGGACCAGCCCTGTCGCTACTCTCTGCATTTCCTACTGCAGATAAAAAAAAAGCTACAAATATGTATTTCTTAATAAACTAAATAGGCCACCATTGGTAGCAGTTCTCATTATATACTTCTCAGTATACTTCCCCCACCCGCCCACTGTTTGTTGCTTTTTGACATGTAAATGGGTAACTACCCCCCTCTGAGTGAATACCTGTTGTACCTGTCCGGGGCTAAGCCCATAGGACGATGCTCTGATGTCATCACCCTCGCACATTGGTCATATGTTTATGAGATCACTGTGATTCACTTCTCCGCGGCTCCTCCGTGCAGAGAGGCCCCCCCCCGTTGACAATTCATGAGCGGCTAACTCTCTCCCCCCTCCCCCGTCGCACCTTCTAACAGAACCCCCCCCATATCTGGATTTGGCCCACAGACCTAGAGAGTAGCAAAATACAGTGAGTCCTAAACACAAGTAGTCAGGGTTCATTTATAACGCTTATTTTGATTTATTTTTCTCAAATGATGCTGGATGTTTTACTTTCTGAAAGCGTTAGAATCGCACATGAAAAATATTGAAAGCTGCCAGCTGCCCTCGGCCATGTCTTTGGCGGTGATCCAAGCTTCGGTACCACAGTGGATAAAGTTAGTAATACATTTATAGGCTACTGATCAAATGTCAATACATTACATAAGTCTTATTCTCATTCATACTTAATTTATTTCTTCTTCTGTCAGTATGAACACAAAAAACTAACCGGTATTACATTTCATTCTAAAGTTTACGGACAAACTACAGACTGCTGGAGAAGAGATATCACAGGGGGGGGGGTTGGGACACACACATTCCGATGGCCAATTCGTTTTAAACAAAGAGTAGGCTATACTCAACATAGTGGGGTGGGGGCTGGTGAACGGTATGGTCAATGTTTGTAAACACTGTGACATTTTAACTTTATTTGATCATTTCAGTTAAAAACTAACGTTCATATTTCATATTACTGTTTTGCCTGGCTGGACCTGTAATTTACAGGAAAGGAGTGCACGCTACTAAAGAGACACGCTACCATGGAAACCAAACAATGGTGTTGCTGTATTGAAGTCCGAGTGGAAACAGTCGTATTTGGAGCGTTATGTTAGAATGAAACAGCGAGGTCGTGACTCACAAAAAAAAAGTGTTACTTCACTAACTGTAAGCTTGTCACTCAGAGTAACCTACAGTTAACTTAACTGTTGGAAAAGAAAGATTAGGGGGGGAGAGAGCTGTGATGGGCCATTAGGAGTGTACACACACAGCTGAGAGCTGCCGTTTCATTCTGACTGTTTAAAAAACGGTAACAACGGACTATTTTTCTTAGCGGATGCATGTAAATTTAAATCAATACATACAACTATTTTTTAAATCAATAAAAATATTTTCTAAATCCATAAAAGCATTTTAATTAATATTGGGAGTCATGTCGTTACTTTGTGGCCATGTAATAAGCGGGATAATTTGCAGCGACTTGGTCATTATGGGGAAAAATAACACCCAGGGATCAAGATCCCTCCGCGTCGCGTCGCGGAGGGATCTTGATCCCTGGGTGTTATTTTTCCCCATCAATTTAAGTAATTTTTAGTGAATTACTGAGAATTACTGAGTTTAGGCACGTTAATAACATTTTAATGAAGTTGAATACAGTATATTCATATTTGTCAGTGATTTCATGTCAATTCGGCGAACATAAACGATTAAATTAGGATTAAAAATCGAGAGCCGGCTGCTGTTCGTTACGGCAACCCAACTAGGACACTTGACACAGTGGCTTTTGGCAAAGCACACAAAGAAAACAAAAAAAAACCGAGAGAGATGAGTTATTGTTATTACAACGTGACATCTCGCACATGCGCATAACAACATGGTGATGTTTTGTAAATTATTACATGTCTTATTTAGCACAGACTATGATCCTATCCGTGACATATGGATCTTAACAAAGATCCGCTATACATTAGTACCAGATATACTGTACACGGACATTTTAGTGAACCAGACCAGCTGTTTCCGCCGGGTCTTCGCTTCCCGGGCATCACGTTGTTTACAAGTGTGTTCAGATGCTAAATAAAAGTTTAGCTTGTACTTTTGATACCCCGCCTCTCGGCACCACAACATCCAGTTTACTGTATTTCACATGAGCGATGTCGAACATTGAAAAGTCCTTATAAAATCTCTGTTATTAGATCAGTACTTTTCTTATATGACTATTATTGACTTGAACACTGAGAATGTATTTATTAACTTCAGACATTTGAAATATTTGAAATCAGATGAAAACAAACTGTAACGGACCCTGCCGTGTTATCTATGATTACTATACATTCATAATTTCAGCCGGAGGTAGGTGGTAGGCGTTGCGGAGGAGCAGATTGCGAGTGAGGTGCCTGTTCTAAACGAACTATTCCAGCTGTTATAAAGCATTAAATAAAAAGTAAGCAAGGAATACAGAATGTTTCGTTACGTAACTTTGTTGAGAATGTGGCCATGTACATGTACATAATACATGGGATCATTTGCAGCGACTTGGTCATTGTGGGGAAAAATAACACCCATCCTGATCGTTTCAATGAAGTTGAATACAGAATATTCATATTTGTCAGTGATTTCATGTCAATTCGGCGAACATAAACATCAATGATGATGATTAAATTAGGATTAAAAATCGGGAGAGCCGGCTCGTTCGTTTTTTCCGACTAAACAACATTATTTAAATGATTACATGTCTTATTTAGCACAGACTATGATCCTATCCGTGACATACACTGTATGGATCTTAACAACAAAGAAGTTGATTTCACATGACTCCAGTGTGGAACCCCACTGCACCCCCTGGTGGATCAATGATCCATTGCAGCTGGATTCACAATAATTAAATGTATTTATCATGGGGGCGGTATCAAGTCAGACTGGGGGCCGGCCGGCCATCACGGAACGTGCACGAACCGATCACGACCCTCGCACTTTAAACTGTCCAAAATAAGACGCTTCATCTGTATATCGCCTCGTTCACACAATAAATCAACAATACAAATACAACTACAGATTATATAAGCCTTTCGTTCAAATGCGATTTAAAATGCTCTCAGGTTTTACACCTCTTATGAAATGTAGACTACATTTATTACGGAGTTTATGTCCGAGCCAACAGACTCACAGATCGTTGGTTACTGAGAGAAATGCAAAATACACCACATGTAGTACGACACAAACCTCCGCTGTGGATTTTCAAAACAAAATACAGTAAAGCTGTGGTCGCAGGCCCAAGTTTAAGGCCCCGCTCACACGGGACCGTTTGCGTTTATGCACAGTATGCGTATTCAAAAAAGTCTTCCGTTCACATGCATTTGTTTCATTTAACGTGTCTGTTCAAACGAGGCCGCTGGAAACGCTGTAGTACATATGCCGGGACTGTAAGTGGCGCTGTAACTTCCGCCAAAATACACCAAAAGCAGCGAAGAAGAGCAACCGAGCAGCCCCGCTGCAATGTTGCCATGGCTACCCTTCTGTTTAAGCCCCGAAACTGAAACTGAAACTGAAAGAAACTGAAAGAAACCGAATCTGTGGATATTGCATCCCGACCAAGAAGCACGTCTCTGTGGAGAGGACGCGCTCAGAAAGATATTCTCTACAAACACCGGGTGAGATCCTCCTTTGTCAATATAATGGATCAATGCATGAAATCTGACTCTGTTTATTTAGTTTAAGGAGTATATTGGGCGTTAACAATTCTGGTTTGCCTTTTATAATATTATTTCATTCAAGAACCCCTTGTGCGTTTAATTAACACAGCTATTTTTGATAGTTGCTACAGCAGTGAGCAGGAGAGGTGGGGAGAGGCGGGGCTATCGCTATTTTTTCAGGAAATATTCGTATCGAGGTGATTACACGGACTCGGTTGACCCCCCAGAGCGTTTCGTTTGCAAACCTATCCACCTTGGGACCCGTTATTGTTTGTGGGGTCAGTTTCTATCGGCCTCGTGTAAATAATAGGGCTATACGCACGCGAAACTATGCAGATACAAGCAGTTTTCTCCTCGTGTAAACGGCGCCTAACTCTCTGAGCCCTTTTTTCACATGTTAGGCTTGCGTGGGCTTTTTTTGTAAAAATGCTATTAAAACATGAACCTTGGTGACCATCGGGCTGGCCTGCATGGTCTGCCTACAAAACAAAAATAAAAAAAGTTTTTGCAGCCCCAACAACAGCCTCTGATCATCAACAGACTTCATGCAATGCTTCATTGGATGCATATATTAGATAATAATCTCTATCTCACTCCTAAAACATCTACTTTCAGCGTGGATAAATGTTCATAAAATACATCCATTGTTTGTTTTATATGCTTCTTGAAATACAAATAAAAACACATCGTTTTTCTAGAACAGATTACAAATCGCCTGAAAATGGTACAAACAAGTGGCAACATGTGTGACGAAGGTGTTGCGCTGGGCTATATCACGCAATCAAAAAATGAAACTTAAGCTCGCTTCATTGCGGAGATATTTCCGCAAGAGTGCGGAAAACTTAAATGTATTTATTTCAAATGTGACATTTTACCAATATACTCACGGACCACTAGGGGGCGCTCACGGACCACACTTTGAGAAGCACTGCTCAAGCCTCTGGACAAATTGCTAACACTTGTTTAAATCATTTGTGACATGTGGTGAGAAACGACCTGATATAGAAACTGTGGCAGTCTTCTGCAGCTTTGTCAGGATATTGATCTCCAGATGAAAGTGCTGAGAGGCTGAATATTACCTGCTGTGCCTCTGAAACGTCCTCCTGCAGTTTCACCAGGTTCTGTTTGTACCGAGCTGCTGCGCTGCTCATCACATCGAGACGGGACAGAACAGCTGCTAATCTGGAGAATGTAGACAAGTTATTGCAAACCAGAGTTTGTGTGTACGTTTATCTAGTCAAACAGACATTAAAGGGGAGTATACCTGGAATCTATTAAACATTACTGCAACAAATCCAACCTTTTGGAATTTTACTACATTTAATTTAGTTCCAATTGATGCCCTTTTGAAGAGGCCCTATCCTGCTGTCTGTGGTGTTCTCTCTCCTGCTGTCTGTGGTGTTCCCTCTCCTGCTGTCTGTGGTGTTCCCTCTCCTGCTGTCTGTAGTGTTCCCTCTCCTGCTGTCTGTAGTGTTCCCTCTCCTGCTGTCTGTGGTGTTCTCTCTCCTGCTGTCTGTAGTGTTCTCTCTCCTGCTGTCTGTAGTGTTCTCTCTCCTGCTGTCTGTAGTGTTCCCTCTCCTGCTGTCTGTGGTGTTCTCTCTCCTGCTGTCTGTGGTGTTCTCTCTCCTGCTGTCTGTGGTGTTCTCTCTCCTGCTGTCTGTAGTATTCTCTCTCCTGCTGTCTGTAGTGTTCCCTCTCCTGCTGTCTGTAGTGTTCCCTCTCCTGCTGTCTGTGGTGTTCTCTCTCCTGCTGTCTGTAGTGTTCTCTCTCCTGCTGTCTGTAGTGTTCTCTCTCCTGCTGTCTGTAGTGTTCCCTCTCCTGCTGTCTGTGGTGTTCTCTCTCCTGCTGTCTGTAGTGTTCTCTCTCCTGCTGTCTGTGGTGTTCTCTCTCCTGCTGTCTGTAGTATTCTCTCTCCTGCTGTCTGTAGTGTTCTCTCTCCTGCTGTCTGTAGTGTTCCCTCTCCTGCTGTCTGTGGTGTTCTCTCTCCTGCTGTCTGTAGTGTTCCCTCTCCTGCTGTCTGTAGTGTTCCCTCTCCTGCTGTCTGTGGTGTTCTCTCTCCTGCTGTCTGTGGTGTTCCCTCTCCTGCTGTCTGTAGTATTGTCTCTCCTGCTGTCTGTGGTGTTCTCTCTCCTGCTGTCTGTAGTGTTCTCTCTCCTGCTGTCTGTGGTGTTCTCTCTCCTGCTGTCTGTAGTGTTCTCTCTCCTGCTGTCTGTGGTGTTCTCTCTCCTGCTGTCTGTAGTGTTCTCTCTCCTGCTGTCTGTGGTGTTCTCTCTCCTGCTGTCTGTAGTATTCTCTCTCCTGCTGTCTGTAGTGTTCCCTCTCCTGCTGTCTGTAGTGTTCTCTCTCCTGCTGTCTGTGGTGTTCTCTCTCCTGCTGTCTGTGGTGTTCTCTCTCCTGCTGTCTGTGGTGTTCTCTCTCCTGCTGTCTGTAGTGTTCTCTCTCCTGCTGTCTGTAGTGTTCTCTCTCCTGCTGTCTGTGGTGTTCCCTCTCCTGCTGTCTGTAGTGTTCTCTCTCCTGCTGTCTGTGGTGTTCTCTCTCCTGCTGTCTGTGGTGTTCTCTCTCCTGCTGTCTGTGGTGTTCCCTCTCCTGCTGTCTGTGGTGTTCTCTCTCCTGCTGTCTGTGGTGTTCCCTCTCCTGCTGTCTGTGGTGTTCTCTCTCTCCTGCTGTCTGTGGTGTTCCCTCTCCTGCTGTCTGTGGTGTTCTCTCTCCTGCTGTCTGTGGTGTTCCCTCTCCTGCTGTCTGTGGTGTTCTCTCTCCTGCTGTCTGTGGTGTTCCCTCTCCTGCTGTCTGTGGTGTTCCCTATCCTGCTGTCTGTGGTGTTCTCTCTCCTGCTGTCTGTGGTGTTCCCTCTCCTGCTGTCTGTGGTGTTCTCTATCCTGCTGTCTGTGGTGTTCTCTATCCTGCTGTCTGTGGTGTTCTCTATCCTGCTGTCTGTGGTGTTCCCTCTCCTGCTGTCTGTGGTGTTCTCTCTCCTGCTGTCTGTAGTGTTCTCTCTCCTGCTGTCTGTGGTGTTCTCTCTCCTGCTGTCTGTAGTGTTCTCTCTCCTGCTGTCTGTAGTGTTCTCTCTCCTGCTGTCTGTAGTGTTCTCTATCCTGCTGTCTGTGGTGTTCTCTATCCTGCTGTCTGTGGTGTTCCCTCTCCTGCTGTCTGTGGTGTTCCCTCTCCTGCTGTCTGTAGTGTTCTCTCTCCTGCTGTCTGTGGTGTTCTCTATCCTGCTGTCTGTGGTGTTCTCTATCCTGCTGTCTGTGGTGTTCCCTCTCCTGCTGTCTGTGGTGTTCCCTCTCCTGCTGTCTGTAGTGTTCTCTCTCCTGCTGTCTGTGGTGTTCTCTATCCTGCTGTCTGTGGTGTTCTCTATCCTGCTGTCTGTGGTGTTCTCTCTCCTGCTGTCTGTGGTGTTCTCTATCCTGCTGTCTGTGGTGTTCTCTCTCCTGCTGTCTGTAGTGTTCTCTCTCCTGCTGTCTGTGGTGTTCTCTATCCTGCTGTCTGTGGTGTTCCCTCTCCTGCTGTCTGTAGTGTTCCCTCTCCTGCTGTCTGTGGTGTTCTCTCTCCTGCTGTCTGTGGTGTTCTCTATCCTGCTGTCTGTGGTGTTCCCTCTCCTGCTGTCTGTGGTGTTCTCTCTCCTGCTGTCTGTAGTGTTCTCTCTCCTGCTGTCTGTGGTGTTCTCTCTCCTGCTGTCTGTAGTGTTCTCTCTCCTGCTGTCTGTAGTGTTCTCTCTCCTGCTGTCTGTAGTGTTCTCTATCCTGCTGTCTGTGGTGTTCTCTATCCTGCTGTCTGTGGTGTTCCCTCTCCTGCTGTCTGTGGTGTTCCCTCTCCTGCTGTCTGTAGTGTTCTCTCTCCTGCTGTCTGTGGTGTTCTCTATCCTGCTGTCTGTGGTGTTCTCTATCCTGCTGTCTGTGGTGTTCCCTCTCCTGCTGTCTGTGGTGTTCCCTCTCCTGCTGTCTGTAGTGTTCTCTCTCCTGCTGTCTGTGGTGTTCTCTATCCTGCTGTCTGTGGTGTTCTCTATCCTGCTGTCTGTGGTGTTCTCTCTCCTGCTGTCTGTGGTGTTCTCTATCCTGCTGTCTGTGGTGTTCTCTCTCCTGCTGTCTGTAGTGTTCTCTCTCCTGCTGTCTGTAGTGTTCTCTCTCCTGCTGTCTGTAGTGTTCCCTCTCCTGCTGTCTGTGGTGTTCTCTCTCCTGCTGTCTGTGGTGTTCTCTCTCCTGCTGTCTGTGGTGTTCTCTCTCCTGCTGTCTGTGGTGTTCTCTATCCTGCTGTCTGTGGTGTTCTCTATCCTGCTGTCTGTGGTGTTCTCTCTCCTGCTGTCTGTGGTGTTCCCTCTCCTGCTGTCTGTGGTGTTCCCTCTCCTGCTGTCTGTAGTGTTCTCTCTCCTGCTGTCTGTGGTGTTCTCTCTCCTGCTGTCTGTGGTGTTCCCTCTCCTGCTGTCTGTGGTGTTCCCTCTCCTGCTGTCTGTAGTGTTCTCTCTCCTGCTGTCTGTGGTGTTCTCTATCCTGCTGTCTGTGGTGTTCTCTCTCCTGCTGTCTGTGGTGTTCTCTCTCCTGCTGTCTGTGGTGTTCCCTCTCCTGCTGTCTGTGGTGTTCTCTCTCCTGCTGTCTGTGGTGTTCCCTCTCCTGCTGTCTGTGGTGTTCCCTCTCCTGCTGTCTGTAGTGTTCTCTCTCCTGCTGTCTGTGGTGTTCCCTCTCCTGCTGTCTGTGGTGTTCCCTCTCCTGCTGTCTGTGGTGTTCTCCTCTCCTGCTGTCTGTGGTGTTCCCTCTCCTGCTGTCTGTGGTGTTCCCTCTCCTGCTGTCTGTGGTGTTCTCTCTCCTGCTGTCTGTGGTGTTCCCTCTCCTGCTGTCTGTAGTGTTCCCTCTCCTGCTGTCTGTAGTGTTCTCTCTCCTGCTGTCTGTGGTGTTCCCTCTCCTGCTGTCTGTGGTGTTCCCTCTCCTGCTGTCTGTGGTGTTCCCTCTCCTGCTGTCTGTGGTGTTCTCTCTCCTGCTGTCTGTGGTGTTCCCTCTCCTGCTGTCTGTGGTGTTCCCTCTCCTGCTGTCTGTGGTGTTCTCTCTCCTGCTGTCTGTGGTGTTCCCTCTCCTGCTGTCTGTGGTGTTCCCTCTCCTGCTGTCTGTGGTGTTCTCTCTCCTGCTGTCTGTGGTGTTCCCTCTCCTGCTGTCTGTGGTGTTCCCTCTCCTGCTGTCTGTGGTGTTCCCTCTCCTGCTGTCTGTAGTGTTCTCTCTCCTGCTGTCTGTGGTGTTCCCTCTCCTGCTGTCTGTGGTGTTCCCTCTCCTGCTGTCTGTGGTGTTCTCTCTCCTGCTGTCTGTGGTGTTCTCTCTCCTGCTGTCTGTGGTGTTCTCTCTCCTGCTGTCTGTGGTGTTCTCTATCCTGCTGTCTGTGGTGTTCTCTCTCCTGCTGTCTGTGGTGTTCTCTCTCCTGCTGTCTGTGGTGTTCCCTCTCCTGCTGTCTGTGGTGTTCTCTCTCCTGCTGTCTGTGGTGTTCCCTCTCCTGCTGTCTGTAGTGTTCTCTATCCTGCTGTCTGTAGTGTTCCCTCTCCTGCTGTCTGTGGTGTTCCCTCTCCTGCTGTCTGTGGTGTTCCCTCTCCTGCTGTCTGTAGTGTTCCCTCTCCTGCTGTCTGTGGTGTTCTCTCTCCTGCTGTCTGTGGTGTTCCCTCTCCTGCTGTCTGTAGTGTTCTCTATCCTGCTGTCTGTGGTGTTCTCTATCCTGCTGTCTGTGGTGTTCTCTATCCTGCTGTCTGTGGTGTTCTCTCTCCTGCTGTCTGTAGTGTTCTCTATCCTGCTGTCTGTGGTGTTCCCTCTCCTGCTGTCTGTAGTGTTCTCTATCCTGCTGTCTGTGGTGTTCTCTATCCTGCTGTCTGTGGTGTTCCCTCTCCTGCTGTCTGTGGTGTTCTCTATCCTGCTGTCTGTAGTGTTCTCTATCCTGCTGTCTGTGGTGTTCTCTCTCCTGCTGTCTGTAGTGTTCTCTCTCCTGCTGTCTGTAGTGTTCTCTCTCCTGCTGTCTGTAGTGTTCTCTCTCCTGCTGTCTGTGGTGTTCTCTCTCCTGCTGTCTGTGGTGTTCTCTCTCCTGCTGTCTGTGGTGTTCTCTCTCCTGCTGTCTGTGGTGTTCTCTATCCTGCTGTCTGTGGTGTTCTCTCTCCTGCTGTCTGTAGTGTTCTCTCTCCTGCTGTCTGTGGTGTTCCCTCTCCTGCTGTCTGTGGTGTTCTCTCTCCTGCTGTCTGTGGTGTTCTCTCTCCTGCTGTCTGTGGTGTTCTCTCTCCTGCTGTCTGTAGTGTTCCCTCTCCTGCTGTCTGTGGTGTTCTCTCTCCTGCTGTCTGTGGTGTTCTCTCTCCTGCTGTCTGTAGTGTTCTCTCTCCTGCTGTCTGTGGTGTTCTCTATCCTGCTGTCTGTGGTGTTCTCTCTCCTGCTGTCTGTAGTGTTCTCTCTCCTGCTGTCTGTGGTGTTCTCTCTCCTGCTGTCTGTAGTGTTCTCTCTCCTGCTGTCTGTGGTGTTCTCTCTCCTGCTGTCTGTGGTGTTCCCTCTCCTGCTGTCTGTGGTGTTCTCTCTCCTGCTGTCTGTGGTGTTCCCTCTCCTGCTGTCTGTGGTGTTCTCTCTCCTGCTGTCTGTAGTGTTCCCTCTCCTGCTGTCTGTAGTGTTCCCTCTCCTGCTGTCTGTGGTGTTCTCTCTCCTGCTGTCTGTAGTGTTCCCTCTCCTGCTGTCTGTGGTGTTCTCTCTCCTGCTGTCTGTGGTGTTCTCTCTCCTGCTGTCTGTGGTGTTCTCTCTCCTGCTGTCTGTGGTGTTCTCTCTCCTGCTGTCTGTGGTGTTCCCTCTCCTGCTGTAAATGGTCTGCATCACTGTAACACTCACGTTCCTATTGGCTAGCGCTCTAACACATTGTATGTGATAGAGTAAGGGGCGGGACATCTCTAAGCGGTGGACCAATCACAACAGAGCCAGCCAGCTAACCAATCAGAGCAGCTCTGGTTTCAGACCCATTACAGCTTCCCAGAAGACCTGGTGTCAGAGAGCGTACATTCTTTTAAAAGCCGAGTGAAGACCCACCTTTTTAATTTGGCTTTAATTGAATTGTAATTATTATTCTTTTTTCGGTCCTGTGTTTATTGACTTCTGTTGGAAATTAAGTTTTTCTACCTGGGAAGGGGGGTTAGCATTTTTGTTTATTTGTGTTAAAGTGCTATATAATTAAAGTTTGATTGGATTGAATGTTATCCAGGATCGCATCAGAAATGTCTGTAAAGCTCTGTAACTTATTGACTTCTTGAAAAGCAGTCTCCTGATCTTGCTGAAGTTGGTGAACATCGTTCTTTATTGTACGAGACGTGTGACCTGACCTTCACTCGTCTCTGTTTGTGTCTCTTGTTTGAAACTAGCTCTCACCTACCAACATGTTACATTCTTATTATCACTCAAGGGCAAATGCTGCTCGCCTGCCTTCACAGACATCACCATGCAGAGGCTGTGCTACAAATATAAAATATATATCACATGTTTTAACTCTGTGTTGCATCCAGTCCTTGCAGAATCTCAGAGATCTACTGAACCCCCTTTGCAAAGGTGCCTTATCAGGGTCTATGCAGGCATCCTGAAGTCACATGGAACACCTTTGAAGACCTTTTTTAAGACCCTTTCCATACATTTTAAGACCTCATCGTCACTTTGAGTTTTAACCGGTTACCTTGGCGACACACTTTACCTCACATTGACTATATACAGTATGGATTGTCCTTCCTCCTTATCTTCCAACCATTTGGACGCAGACTTGCATTTCCCCATAACG
The DNA here is from genome assembly GCF_902827165.1 of Trematomus bernacchii. Lineage (NCBI taxonomy): Eukaryota > Metazoa > Chordata > Actinopteri > Perciformes > Nototheniidae > Trematomus > Trematomus bernacchii. The sequence continues at coordinate 108,477 of NW_022987624.1, forward strand.
ATGATGCTTAACAACCGGCGTAAACGGAGCTTCGCGCGCTATCAAGCAGTGAGCGTGCGATGTCCTGTTCAGATGACGTCAAACCCAACGGGATGCCATAAATAAACTACACAGAATCACACTACACACCTACGCAATGATTACATTCAGGCAGACTGTAGAATACAACCTCTTTGGACAATTCATATACTTATTGGAAACAAGCTACAAAATGTGATACCTTGGGAAATGCCCTTTAATACTTTTTGATACTTTTTAAGACCCCGCGGACACCCTGCTTATTCTTACTTTAATAGAAAAACACATCATTTATGAGACATGTTGTGGATTAGTTTGATCATTTCCTCATATTGTTTGCTTCTTATCCTGCTTTATATTTTGTTACTGTACATGTATATTTTCTACTTTTTCTTTAATGCTATTTTATTTCTATTGAGATCAAAGTCAACTTTAATGTAAATTATTCTGTGTGTTTGTACAGACAGAGATCGAAATAACGTTTCCAACAATCCCGAATACAAAATACAATAATACAAATATACAAATGTGTATAAATATGTATATCCTCTATATACACAATGAACAGACACATTTACACATATGCACACATTAACCCTTAGATGCCCGAGTGACTGGACCCTACACTCTTCCATAAGTGGGTCAAAAAGGACCCGTATTAGAATAATATGTGTTTTTATGCCATTTTTGTCATTTTGGTTAAGAGAAATCACTTTTATAATATTTAGTATTATATTTTGGTTCACACTAGAAATATTTTATATTTAATTTTTCACTATTTATAATTTTAGACATTTTTTTTACATTTTGAAAAAAAAACGTTTTCCCATAGGATCCCATTGAAAATGCATGCGGTCATTTTTGACCCACTTATGGAAGCTTGGGGTAGTAATACAAAAACTACAATTCCTTAAAATGTAACTTAAAGGGGACCTATCATGCAAAATGCACTTGTGTACGTCTTTTCTACATGAATATGTGTCCCCGGTGTTCCAGGGAACTCACCAAGTGTCAGAAAACACAACCCTCTCTATTTTCCTCCATACCCAAATCTCTAAAAAAGGGGCTGCAACGGATCTGATAAAAACTGATCCAGATTTGAACACTGTCCTGACGTCAGGACGGTGGCGCTACGGCTATTGGGCCAACTCCACCAATCAGGAGGAGACAGCCACGGCCATTGCCGTTCGAAAGCGCTGAAGACGCTGTAGTACATATACCAGGCCTGTAGGTGGTGCTGTTCTGCCCTTATCTGCCCTTACACAAACAGAGCTAAAAAATGTCAAATTGAGCGAAATGAGGCATGGCTAAAATGCATGATCTGTTTGGTATTTTGAAAAAAAAAAAAGTATAAATATGAATATGCCTTATATAGGTATGGTCCTACACTATATTATTCAAATATAGCATGATAGGTCCACTTTAAACATTTGAATGGCATGATATCCAAAACATGTTTTTTGAGGAATAGCTGGAATATGAAATGACAAAAAAATGTAATTACAAAGATACTTCAAGAAAACCACCTCACCGGGTCAAAAAAGACCCACTTATGCATCTAAGGGTTAAGATAAAACACAACAATCAAAATAACAAAATAACAGTCACTTCAATATGTACACAGGGAATGTACATAGTGCAAGATTGTCCATTATCTTATCTTCTTTAAGCTACAGTGGAGCTGCAGCATATCAAACACTGGAGACACAGAGAGAAGAAGAACTACCTGTTTGTGGATATTTACCTGTTGGCTCTGCTCTGATGTTGTGTGTGCAGATGTTTGCAGAGGTGATGAAAGTGTGCAATAAACTCCAGAAAGGTCTGAGGGCTGAACGTCTGATCTCTGAGCAGCACAGACGCATACTGACATGCAGACTGATGGATTCCTGCCATAACCACAGACAGGCCGGCCTCTGAGGTGTCTCTCTCTGCTGAATAAAGGGAAAAGGAGAGTACAGTGTAGATATGACACTACCAGTAAAAAGAGGTAAATATAAGGAGAGTGTAGACTGACTTTTAGGAGGGTTTGTTTTGAGGCATTGAGCAGCAACTTCCACTAGAGACAGTCTGGACCACGGCTGGTAAACGTCCACACACACACTCAGGCTCAGAGCCTTCATCAGCTGTGTCTGCATCACAAAGGATAGAATAGCATTCAATATTCAATTTGACCTGCACTTAGTATAGAGAGCCCTTTCCACCCATCACATCAGAGTAGATTCAGGACTGCGTATACACAACAACATGGACTACAGTTTATTTGAAGGAAATCTTAAGTGAAGATGCAGAAATAAAACACCAAACACTGCACATCCATTTCAAGGTTTTATTTTAAATTGTGTTAATTATATAAAATATTGTAAACCAGCTTGATAATATTGGTACATTTTCATTTTGATATACCCAATGATATACCCTTTTAGTGAGTTTTTTTGGTAAATTCTGAAAAAAACGTTAAAGGAAATCTTGTAGAAATGAAAGACCAAACGCTGCATCCATTTCAAGTGTTAAATGATATTTGATGTAGGGCTGTGCGATTATGGCAAAAATCATAATCACGATTATTTTTGGTCAATAATTGATATCACGATTATTAAAAACGATTATCCATTTACTTTGAAAACATCCATATATTGAAAAAAAAAAGGTGAACAGTATGTTTTTAAAAGTTGATTACCCTGAACTTTAAGTATAATTCAACAGAAAAACCAAAAAAAAAATTACATATATATATTTTTTTTTAATAAATATAATAATCGTTTTATTTCGATTACATTGTTTTCGTAATCGTTGCAAGCCAAAATCGTAATCGAGATTAAAATACGATTAATTGCACAGCCCTAATTTGATGTGTTAACCTGTTAAGCCCTGAGCCTGTTTTTCAGGCCTCAGGCTCGAAAATGACATTCCCAGAACAAATGACCATATCTTCCCTTCTAAAAGGGTTAAATTAATAATCTTTTTTCTCAAAGTAATGATAAACCTGTGAGCTGGATGTAGAAAAGTCAGAATCAATATAGATGTTTTTATTTTAAAGTAAATTCAGATTGAACATAGTAAACAAATGTAAATTATAGTGTCCGTCCAAAAAACAAAAATTACTTATAGTGAAAACCACCCTTGGATGATGGGTTAGTAGACTAAGAGCTTTAGGAATCCAAACTATAACATATAATAAGTACCCTGTATCAAGATTGATGCAAAACAAGTGACATTTGACCTTTTTAGAGAGATTTAGCAAAAAAAACACTTCTGGGGTCATTATTAGAATCTTTAATGACCACACAGCCAGGCTGGTGGAATTCGTGATCAGTGCAGATTATTACAGCTTGTTCCATACAATTCAACATACAATAAACAGACAATACAAAGTACAACACACAGCACAGGGCAAATACATACATCATGACATATATACATAAAGTTCAAGGTGTGGTGGATTGTGATTGTTCATTGGGGTTATTTAGAGTCCATTTAGTGTCCGTATTGCAAAGGGGAAGAAGCTGTTTTTGAAGCGGGTGGTTTTGGTGGACAGTGACCTGTAGCGCCTCCCTGAGGGCAGAAGTTGGAAGACATGGTGAGCTGGGTGGGAGGGGTCAGAAAGGATTTTCTTTGCCCTTGTGACAGTTCGTTGGTGGTGAAGTGATTCGAGTGATGGAAGGGGACTGCAGGTGATTTTTGATGCTTTATTGATGATACGTTGAAGTTTATTCCGGGAGTGGGTGTCTGAACTGCTGTACCAGACTGTGATGGATGATGTGAGGATGCTTTGGAAGATGGCTGTGTAGAACTGGATTAAGAGATGTTTCCTCACTCTGTATTTCTTGAGCTGCCGCAGAAAGAATAGCCTTTGGTTGGCTTTTTTGTAGATGTGGTCTGTGTTGGTCATCCATTTGAGGTTATTGCTTATGTGAGTGCCAAGACATTTGAGTGAGTCTGTGGGGGAAATGAGTGTGCCGGAGATAGATAGAGGTGATTTGGGCTGTGGCCTTCGCCTGAAGTCAATGATTATTTCTTGGGTTTTTGCTGTGTTAAGTAGGAGGTTGTTTTCTGAGCACCAGGTGACTGCTTGATGGATCTGAGTGAGGTATTGTGTTTCATTATTATTTTAGATGAGTCCTGTTATTGTTGTGTCATCTGCATATTTATATATGTTGACTGTGGGGTGCTGAGATGTGAGTTGGTTTGTGTAGAGTGAGAATAACCAGGGGGATAGGACACAGCCTTGTGGAGCTCCTGTACTGAGGTGCAGAGGGAGAGATGTGGAGTTGTTTATTTTGACCCGTTGTTGTCTGTTCCAGAGCAAGCTGTGGATCCAGTGGCAGATCAGTGTTCATGTCCATTAGGGTGTATTTGCCGTTTCTCTGGAACCCAATGGTCGATTATGATGATTGACACCTCTTTTGAACCGTTAGAGCCAATAGAATCAAAGGGAAAGTTCCTAAATCCACATACACGTTCCATGGAGGAGTGAGAGTGATGCACTGAAAACTGAAAACCAAGTTTATTGCTGATGGATTATCAGAAATCATTTCAGACACTATGGATTAACCTTCAGCAGCGTTTTTCTCGTTTTAATGCCATTGAACACAACTGTTGATCAGAACAACAGCAAAGGTAAGACATATTGCCATTTTTGCTACCTAAAGCTACGTTGTGTGATGTCTGGGTTTGATTCCCCTGTGGCGAGTTTTGATCGCTCAGTGATGATACTTATATATCTAGAATCTGTGGAATCTCAGCTTGCTAGCTGATATCTTTTTTTGTGCAGATCCGATAAGTAATAACGTATTTATACCGTGAGTTCTGTGCTAACTGCGTCAGCATTTTTTCGCTCAGGGCTCATTTAGACGCTTCTTGTGAGACTCGTGTTTTGTTTCGGTAAAAATGGTTCGTATCGTCAGTTAGCTGAGTTTCTTCCCATTAGGTGTGTATGACATATTCATAGTTTGTTCAATGTTAAGAAGCCCTGAGACGCTGTTTCTTGCAAGATGTCCCGCGGGGGCATTGGGCTAAACAGGTGAATTAGTTATGTTTGGAACCTGTTTAAATGTTTGTCCGCAGGTTGACTTTTCAAACTAACTGGTCATAAAAGAACAGTTTGTGTTTCGATATTTAATTACAGGTGCATTGGTTCAGTGACAGGTGTTGTAATAAATAAATAAAAAAGGTATTTACAGTCAATCCACGGTCTCCATTGTTTGCAGGAACCTCACTGCTGTCTGTCATTCTGAAGGGCAGCAACAGGAACACGTGCACATTTCTCTGGATTTGGCTCAAGTACCTGTAAAAAAAACAGTATTAACTTGATTAACAATTAATCACATTTTCAAATTTCAGCCCAGATTTGTTGTCTTTAAATAAGATCTAAACGTGGCAACAACAACATCCCAATATTTAAGGCAGTTTCCTCTTACTTCTCAGACATCCAGTAGTCCATACGATATCGTCTTGACTTCCTCACATCAGTCGCTCTGGAAACAACGTTCCTCAGATCCTCGGTGTAAAGTCCTGCTTGTGTTTGGTGAGCCATCGCCGCCAGCAGCTCCCCTCTGATTGGCTGACTGACTCCTTCATGAACCAGTATGATGACCCTAACTCCATCCACTCTTGTTTTGTTCCCAGCTTCTTTGAGGATTTCATGCAACTCATCCTCGTTACCGGGATGCACCTCCATCAGCAGGTATCCGGTTATAAAGGCAGCTAAACGCACTGTGGTTTTACGACCTGTGCCTTTGTTGGAGGCCATCAGCAGTCCGTGACCTCCGGGTATAAGCACTGCCCGGAGGATGTGTAACAGCTGACCCACCCTCTGTCTGTGCACCATGCATCTATTTAAAATATTATAATCAGCTTCCTGTCCTTTGTCTTCCTTGTTTCTGCTGATGAGGACACGCAGTTGCTGCAGTAATACCTCAAGGTCTCTGTCCTGGTAAGTAAAGCTACCCTTAAAAATGTGTTTCTGATTCATTGGAGCCTCAGAAAGATCAGGACCATACACAAGATTAGCCAGTTTGCCCTCCATGTGCTGAAGAATCTGGGGTTGCATAGCGTGAGTTTTTAGGCTTTCTTCTACTGACGAAATGTTTCCAGACAAAGAGGAAGGTTCAGTCAATGTCTGGCCTTCCTTCAGGTCGGATTGTCCAGCTGGTTTTTTCTCTTGAGGCAAATGACGGTTACCTAAACTCTTAGCTATTGGCTGACCTTCTGTGTCCGAGGGGAGTGTGTGAATATCAAGTCTTGTGACATCTAAACTGACAGGAGAAGTTGCATCAGCCAATCTACTTCCATAGTGAGTTGTTGCTGTCATGGCTATGAGGGACTCAAGAGTTTTGCTTTCATCCTCGGAGCATAACCTGTCGCTGAATGTACGCAAACACTCATGCATCCAGAGATGTGCGATGTTAAGGACTGGTTCAGACTCTGGAAGGATTAGTATTGTTTCCTCCTTTTGTTGCATTGTCCCTCTGTCAGGCTGCCAAAGACACAAACCCTTAAACACCTTCTGAAGGTCATGATGGGAAAATATGAAATGGGGCCTCTGCACAGTAGGCTTGAATTGGTCACACACGGCATCGTACACATTTTTAGTTGCAGTGATAATGCAACATGCCATATCCTCAGCACTCTGCGTTAGTGGTGTTTCTTTGAGCCACATCTTTAGCCGAGGAGAATGGATAGACAATATGACGTCCATAGAAAGGCTGGGGAGCACAAAGTTGGAGAACAGGCGTGAGAGCCTGGAGGAAATCACTGTACTGTGTGATCCAGAGACACAACAGGTGGCCATGTAGCTGAGGGAAGCAGCACTCAATAACTTGAAGTTGTAGCCGTCAAATGTTAGAATCTGTCCCGTCGAGATACTCTGTCGGAGCGTTTCTAGAGTCGTAGACATCTTCCCAAAGACATCTATAACAGGAACAATATAAATATTAACCTCAAGAAGCTTCAAACTAAATGTCCTGAAGTTAAAAGTCCCCTATCATACTGTTTTTCATCAATATATCACAGGTCTCAGATATATACAGAGCCTGTCTCTGATTGGCTGAAACACCAAACAGATCATTGCAGCATCCCATAATCCTCTCTGTTTCAGCCCTGTTCCAAAAGTGTGTCTGTAGCTTTAAATGCTAATGAGCTGCTGCTGGCCACGCCCCTCTGAGAGATTATTGGTTAAAAAACACACAAACAATGGTGCTCTAGGAGGAGATTCAGGTGATAAGGTGGGGGGCCGGGGGGGGGGGGGGGGGGGGGGGGGGGGGTTACCTTGGTTGCTGATTGGCTTGCACAACCCAAAATAACATTATGACATCACAAAGTGACCAAAATCTGATCAGCTCATGACAGGTTTTTATAGAGATATATCAGGACAAAAAGTTCCTGAACCTTTCAGAATCTCACAAATGTATGTTAAAGTGGATTTGACATAATAGGTGACCTTTAATGTTCTTACTCACCTCCGGGGGCTTCGTGCAAATCATCCACAAAGAGAAGCAGTCCTGTCTGTTTTGCATTGGGACCTTGATTGTCTCTGCAGTTCTTCGTGCAGTTGATGGTCTTCAGTACGGTGTGCAGGTCTCTGGATCTCAGTAGAGGACTGGCTGGTAGAGTAATGTGTGGCTTCTCAAAACTCAGCAACGTTCTGCACAGAGTCGTTTTTCCAGAACCGGGTTCTCCTGAGAGCAACACCGGCTGGTTCGCCTCCAACATGATGTTCAGAAGAGAGGCATACTTCCTATACTAAATAACAAGACATGTGTTAGTTATAATGTTTAAACAGAGTTATTATATATGTGTGTACTTTCACTGCACAAGAGTATTCTGGACAAACCATGGGAGGGACAGAGTTTGTCAGCAGTGTGTTCTTGGGGCATGTCTTGATCTCGATGTTAAAAAAGTATTCAAACACACTCTCTCCATCAGGAACCACAATTCTGTATCGGCAGGTAAACAGCACTTGATGGGCTACTGAGTCGAACCGTGGCCAGTGGCTGAAGGAAATCATAAAGTATGTGAAGAAAATTGGCGAGAAATGTTGTTTGTGTACAGAAATATGTGATTTATTTTGCAATAACATACAAAATGGATTATTTATGGCATCATTTTGATAAGAAAACCAAAATGGTCTTACCGAGGATGCAGATGTCCACTAAATCCCCAAATGTAAGCCACCAGGAAAAGGTTTCTGTTCAGCAGGCCTTTGCTGTCTGTTCCGGCTCTGTGTAGAGGGGTATCTGGTGGAAAGAAATAGGCGATGAAGTAATAATAAAAGTTAAGTCACTACCTTAGCTTGAATAAGACTTTCTGTTCAACCGTCCTGGTTATACCTTTTTTGTCCACTTGTGGTGTTGCCCCAGCTTTGTCCCCTTCCTTCCCGACATGCTGAAGGAGGGCTCGTAGGATCCGAACAAACGACATGATTTCTCTCATCCCATGCACAACGCCTTCAAGAGATTCTCCTTCATTTTGGATTGCAGATGTTAAAGCGGTAAGCGTGTTGGAGAACAGATCTTCAGCCAAACGATTCCACATTTTCAAGGTTCCTTGATCTAGTTTGTGTTCAGAAGACAGAGCATCCATTTCACTCCTCCACACAGCCTTCCACAGATCAGGACCTGAGAAATAAACCAGGCTGCAGCGGGTCACTGCAGAGGGACTTGCATCACGTAGATCAGTGACCTCCATCACTAGTCTAAGGTGTGGTTGGGATGGCAGTATTTCCCCTGATGACAGGCACAGAAACTGGTCCTGAGGACTGCACATTGTAGTTAAGTAGTCCAACCAGCCTACAGGGTTCCCATCCATCACCAGCCATTTATGTATCTGATCACTTTTCTGCTTCTTTTTGCAGATTTTTGGTTCTGAATCTCTCAGCACCTTTACTACAGCTCCATCTTGCCATCCTCTCTTTTCACAGAAGCTGCCAAATAGCTCCTTGTGGGACATGGCATTAGGAAATAAAACCACGGTGTCCACAGAGTTCCAGGTTGAGATCTGTGGGGTATCTCCTTCCATCCTATTGTCATTTTCTGTCTTAGCAGCCAGGTGATTGAGTGCTTCAGCAAGAGCACAGCGACAGGTTGTCTTTCCACTACCTGAAGGGCCTATGAGAATAACTGCGGGAGAGAGATTCATGGTTTGGTAGAGTCTCAGAGAACTGCTTATTATTTCAGTGTCAGCGTGAAAACATTTCCTTTGTAATTCTTCTGTTAGTGCATCTTTAAGTTGAGTCTTTTCTTCTTCCTCGATGTACTCTTGGAAGAGAGGAAACTGGCATGCAATAGGGAATGTTTCCTTGAGAAGGATGGAGAACTGCAAGGCTTTCTTTTGTTCATAAAGAACAGGTAATGAGACAGAAAGAATGGCTTTGACAATGGCTGTCTCCTCCATTAATCCCTGTATAATGGACAAATGAGAACTGAGAAACCTGGAGGGTTTTTCAGCTTCTTTTCTGTCCTGATCATCAACTCTGACAGTCACAGTTTCTGAAGGTGTAGGATCGGCCTCATCAGAAATGTCTTTTTGCCTTTCACTTTGTTGGAAGTGCATTTCAGATGCAGAGATGATCTTTTGCAAGAGGACAAGATAGGAGCTCTGGTGGTCATTGATGGAATCAGGCAGACAGAGGGAATCCTGGGCCAGGCTGATGAGGTCCACCAGACGTTGACTTAAAGACACAGCGTCTGAGTAACCAATGGAAGTCAGCATTACTTCTGCGATGATCCTGTAATCTGGAAGGGTTAAAGCGATGGGTCTGGTAGCACACCGCAGAATCTCTGGAACCTCAGATGAATACCCTTTGGATGAGATGACAACACATCCATAGCTTGGTCTGGCAGAAATGCTTTTCCCTGCAATCACCATTTGACAATCTGAATGGAGGTTTGTGCAATCTGTGACCCCTATCAGCATTCCAGTCCTTTGGCTCCTCTTTCAGTCTTTGGTTCTTCTTTTTTGTGAACTCTGCGAAGGATTGTTGGATGTCAAATAGATGCTGGCCCAGCATTGAAAGTAATCCTTGTGTTAGTAGGTCTACAGAGTCCAGCAGAAGCCATGCTCCAGTCTGAAGAGCACCCAACAGCATCCTCTGAACAACACCGGGGCTCATAGTTGGACAACATTGCAAGTTGACAACCATTCGCCCTAACGCTTTTCCCAACTGAACCACTGTTGTTTTCTTTCCAGACATGCAAGGTCCCCTCACAAACCCACACCTGTAGCTTGTGAGAGCCAGGAGAATCCCCAGTATCGCCCGATCTGTGGATGGAGTGTGTCCCATCACACAATCTTCTGGACCAAAATACTCATAATCATATTGGAGTCGATGGCCCAAAACATCCACATGACATGTTGGATCATCCGTCAGACTACAATCTTCTGAGTTTATATGATACTTCATGAAACTTAGCCACTCGAAAGACGACTCTGGAAGACTCTGTACCTCCATGAGCCGAGAAAGCTGCTGGGAATGCTTCATTGTAAGTTGCACCAAAGCTCGCAGACACATCATCCTGTACTTAGAGACCAAAGACTCACAGTCAGACCCTGTGACTCCATCCCTGATGAAACGGCCAAGGGTTTTCCATTTTGCAGAGTTGTATGCCTTTATGTTTCTTAACATCACTGGACTTGACTCTTGGAAAGCTTGTAGGACAGACTTGCACCAAACTGCCTCCTCCACCACCAGCAGACACTGAAGAGGGTATTCAGACACGAGATCCAGCACAGGGAGGGCGACTTTCCTTCTTTCAGCAATTTGAAATACAATGTCTTTTACTTCTTTATCAAATGCCACATCTTCAGTGGGTGGTTCAAGCTGGATTCTCACAATAGCACATTTCTTCATGAGTTGCACCATGGTCAACGTTAACTCTTTCTCAAAGATAGACAGCCAACCTAAGGCATTGGGATTTGGTTCCAAAGGAGATGGAAAGGTAATGTGCTCCTGGAGGCTGCCGAAAAACCCCAGAACCTTCATCTGACTCTCAGATGTAGCCCCACAGATCTTTACACCTGTCTGATTAGATGGTACTACACAATCCACTTCTAGCCAACGTATCCCTTTAAAGCATTTGCGTACAAAAGGCTGCAGTGTGCAAGACGTTGGTTCAAAGGAGAGTAGCTGTATCCTCTCCCTATCACTTAAGAACCACAGTCTTGGAAACTGTTGACAGAGGCTCTCCAGGAAGTCAGACATCTGGCTGGAAATGGCCTCCATTGTCGAGACACCGTCAATGAGAATCTGGTGGAAGTTTCTGCCATGAAATCTCTCATTTGTTTTCTTTGGATTAACAAAGTTCCACACATGAGTGTCACTTGAGACAGACTGAATAATATCCTTAAAGGTCTCATCAATTGGTTGGAATTGCTCCAGCTGTGAAGAAAATAGGAAAAGCTCTGCAATCAGATTCATAGCACTGCAACATTGTGATATATTATATATAAATATAAAGGTGACATACCAGCTCCACACTCTGCACACTTATGGATGTTTCATGGAACATCTTGGTCAAGAAAGCCCATAACTGCTGGTATCTTTCAAATAAACAAAGCAGCTTCCCTATTAATAATGAACAGAAAACAAAAGGACATTACAATGTTCAAACTGTTACAAAAATTGGATGCAAATGTTCTCTTTGGTTGAATATCCACCATACCGAGATCGTGCATTGATTGGAACAAATGTTCATTCTGCAGCCTGAACTCAACATTGTGTGGGGACTTCAACATGGTGGACAGAGTCATCAAATCGTTCTCTATCTCAGCAAAGTGTATCTCCAGACCTGAGTAAGAAGACACATGGTTAACCCCAGCAAACTGTAAGCTGAGTGTTGATTTTACACATGTTCTAGCTTGTTATTAGGTCTCACCAATGACGATGAGTCTTGGATCATTACAGGTGTGTTGATTGGCAGTTTGGAGTTTTGAAACTGTGCCCTCTGTGGGTTTCTTTGTTTCTGGTAATACATGTTGTGGTTTTTGATGCTGCCAAACAGGCAGAGTGAATTTATCCAGCTGGAATAGTCTGGGTTTCCATTCCTGTTGAAGCTTTATGAAGTTCTGCTCCATGTTATACTCTGCTTGTGCATCCCTGCATATCTGAAAGAGTAAGAAGAAAGGTAAGAACAATATAAGTGTGAAGGGGTGTCGTATTTCTGTTACACAGTGGCGAGCCGTCAGGGCCCTCTAGGCCCTCTCTGAGGGCCTAAGATATTCTACAAAATAATATTTAAAAACATTTTTTTTAAAAGAAAATTGTTATATTTTTCATTAGTTTTACCAAAATAACTTGATTTAATTGTATTTAAAAAAACATTTCCAAAGAAATGAATCCTTCGAATCTGCCTGTTAAGTTTCTGTTTGAATGTGAAGGGTTAAATGAAAGAAGCTCGTCTCTGCGAGTTACTGTAAAGACAGGAGCTGATTGGTCCTGCTGTGAATTCACAGAGGGCCCGCTATAGTAACTGAACGAGAGAGTAATGTCAAATGACAGTACAATTGACCAATCATATCTTCCCTCTAAATGGGTGGGTTTTATTATCGCGGACTTTATGAGAAGTTCCGCCCCCTGTGAAGCTTTTCTTGTTTCCATAGCAACAACAACTTCCTGTCAACAGCGTAAACTCGCCTTCAAAATAAAAGCATGTCCATAAAAAATAGGAAGTCAAGCCAAATTACACTTAAGACATACAACTGCAACGAAAGTAACAAACACAATGCAATATCCTTTTCAATTTCAAAGAACACAAAATGGGTTATATACAGGTGTTATTTTGTGTGGTAGAGGGTCGCTGTCATTGATGCGTTTTGCACCCCGGGCCGTTGTTTTGATATTCCGCTGAAGTATACGCTGTGACATAATAGCTCTTTTTTTTTTTTTCGAGGGAAGGGGTGGGGGTCAGAGGGCCTAGGTATAAAAGTCACGGCTCGCCACTGCTGTTACATGATTATATATGTTAGAAGTAGCTAATGGGCTATAAAAGAACTACAGCACGGTCACATGACTTCACGTCACCACCGCTAAGCTAAAGGTGGCTAATGTTGGGCTATAAAGGAGCTACAGCACGGTCACATGACTTCACGTCACCACCGCTAAGCTAAAGGTGGCTAATGTTGGGCTATAAAGGAACTACAGCATGGTCACATGACTTCACGTTACCACCGCTAAGCTAAAGGAGACTAATGTTGGGCTATAAAGGAACTACAGCACGGTCACATGACTTCACGTCACCACCGCTAAGCTAAAGGCGGCTAATGTTGGGCTATAAAGGAACTACAGCATGGTCACATGACTTCACGTCACCACCGCTAAGCTAAAGGAGGCTAATGTTGGGCTATAAAGGAACTACAGCACGGTCACATGACTTCACGTCACCACCGCTAAGCTAAAGGAGGCTAATGTTGGGCTATAAAGGAACTACAGCACGGTCACATGACTTCACGTCACCACCGCTAAGCTAAAGGCGGCTAATGTTGGGCTATAGAGGAACTACAGCATGGTCACATGACTTCACGTCAGCACGCTAAGCTAAAGGTGGCTAATGTTGGGCTATAAAGGAACTACAGCACGGTCACATGACTTCACGTCACCACCGCTAAGCTAAAGGTGGCTAATGTTGGGCGTGATGACGTTTAGTCGTCTCATTTAGACACTTGTTAGCAACCTCTGTTTTTAAATTCACCAGTGAAGTATTTACTGACGATATATTTTATATCATAAGCAAAACGTTAAAATTTCTTCAGCTTGTGTTAACCACAGACCTGATTTCCGTAAAACAACCAAAAACACACAGAGAAAACCATTGACCTCCAGACCCGGGGACAGGAAGTGATGAAATGCTGATACCTTTCTTGGTTTTAGGACTCATTGCTCCACCTCTCTATTTAGGATCAACAGCCATTTCGTTTCCTGGTTGTAGAACCAGAAACAGCCCAGTGTGTACATCTCTCTCCTGTTCTCACCTTGTTGATTAGTTCCTGGTGAACTTCAAGAGGTAGAGACGTCAGTTCAGCGACAGTCACCTTCTTCTCTGGGACAAACCGCAGACCCATGCCTGGCAGAATACATGTATTTTAGTTGGTAAATATTCTGTGGATGAATGCATGTGTTACAATATTGGCAAAGTATCTGACCTTCAAAAATGTCTTTCCAGTGTCTGTGTGTCAGCATTGGGCTTTGCAGTTTGGCCATGACCTCAACGTGATACTCTAAACTTTCCAGGTTTCCTAAAGCCTGCTTCAGCACTGCATCATGGGTAGGTATGATGCTTGTTAGAGACAAAGTTCGCTCCTTCCACTTGGCAATTTTCCCCTGAGCTTCTGACACCACTACCTGACAGGAAGAGATTCAAACAGATTTGTTGGTTTAAATAGACAATAGTGATTGCAAAACAACATTTTCTTAACTATCGCTTTTATAAACAGTGCTTGGAATATCTTTGTTTATTTACTACGATCCAGGCCACTACTCTTGTTATTAAAAGGTACTTTGATCCTCCATAGATATAAAGGACAATTAAGTACATGTTTTATAGGTAGTCACGATTCGATGAAGAGTGGTGTGCTGAAACACCTGGTGTGTTTCCCTGGTTGCTGCATAAAGTCTAAGTGCCATGTTCGCGGGACATTACGGAGCTCACGCCGTAGAAACAAATGGAAAACAGCGTTGTGGCGAGACGGAAAAATGTGAATCGATTCTTGGAATTTCTGAATCGATTCTGAATCGGCAGAGATAGAATCGCGATTCTTATTGTGCACAGTGGTGTAAAGTAACTAAGTACATTTACTCAAGTACTTAAGTACAACTTTGAGGTAATTGTACTTTACTTGAGTATTTCCATTTTATGCTACTGTGTACTTTTCCTCCACTACATGTATGTAATCCCTTTAGTTACTTCACAGATGTGGATGAATGATGTGAAATATAATCAAGTGTTAAATCAGACTTTAGTTCCACCTGGAGTAAATCCACAAGCTACCCTGCAGTATACAAAGTCATTCAAACTAGCTGCACCTTTACCAGCTTTGAGAACACTTTCATGATCAATCATTATAAAACATATCATATATATTATTCTGAAATGGACCAATCTGCACAATGACTACTTTTACTGTCTCTACTTTCACTATATTTTGATGATAATACTTTTCTACTTTAGCTTGAGGAACATTTTGAATGCAGGACTTTTACTGTAACAGAGTATTCCTACACTCTGGTACTTCTACTTTTACTCAAGTACAAGATCTGAGTACTTCTACTTTTACTCAAGTACAAGATCTGAGTACTTCTACTTTTACTCAAGTACAAGATCTGAGTACTTCTCCCACGTCTGGTTGTGCATTTCTCATTAATTCATTAACAACACATTTTGTGAATTACAGACGTGGATTTGAAATGTCACCTCAGTGAGAAGCAGCTGTTTCCACTCTTCTCTCCATGTTGTGTACGCAGAGACGATCTCCCACAACTCTTTACAGGCTTTGACCCTCTGAACATCGGCTGTTAAAATGGACAAATCCTTTGGATGTTCTAACGGGAGGAAATAAAACATGACAAGATGTTCTAAATATATAACATGAAACACTTTGTTTGATATGGTTGTTATAGGACCAAACCCACCACATTGCTTTTTGCGGTTCTTAAGCTTGTTTGAAGTAAATCACAGAAATGATTAGTATCATCTCACCGTGTAGGTTTTGACTTTTGCTGCTCAGTTGCTCCAGCTTTGCGTTGAGATTCTGCACATGAACACACATGAGGCTCAGTCTGGAAACCATCTCTTTAGCCTCCTGGCTCGGGTCGATGAAGGGTCCGGCTGTAGCTTTAGAGACGGTGTTTTTAAGGTCGCAGGCCAAGACTGAGAACATGGCGTCCAAGGCGTTTGCCATTGAAGGAAGACGACAAGACACAATGCTGTCTGCTTCCTTTAGGAGGGGAATGAAGCCATCCCACAAGGCCAGCATCTGAACAAAGAAACACACACACACACACTGTAGAGTTCAAATAGCTTTCTCGAATGAATGCATGAAACTACTAATCTTACAGCGCAGACCTTTTCTTTCACAGTCTCCTCCTGTTCAGTCATCTTCCTGTAGTTCTTACAGAGAGTTTCCTGGAGGGAGTGAATGTACTCCAAATGTCTCTGCATGTCAGGACACATCTTCACACACTCCCTCATCTGAAATGATGAGCCAGATTAAAACATTTGTGTTGTCATGTTAATTGATTGTCCTGCCTCACAAACTATAGCATGTTAAATCAGTGGCATTAAGGGCATGCAGGACATTCATTTGACAGCATTGTAGTTTTTTTAACTTGAATTTGAAAGGCTGTGTATTGGAAGAATCTGAGGATATGATAAGTATCATGATACAGGGGTTATAAATAAATAAATATATTGCATAACGGAGCGTCCACACAGCAGCGTTAAAAAAATCTTGGAGGTGGGCGTATCTGAAGCTTGGGGATTTTTTGCGAGCAAGGCACCAACAACCAATCACATGAATCTCCCGCCCCCGACATACGAAGCCAAAAAGCCCGAAGTAAACTGGATATAAACTCCCCAAACAGGCGAAAACCTACCACTGTCTCTGCCACCTCCCTCCATGCCTGGCTCCTCCGGTTTGTATCCCGGTAGGTAAATAGGGACTGGTCATAAAGCACCGGGTGATTCCCTACCGCTCATTTCTCCTCCATGTTTTGGAATATGAGGAAATGACCTGCGGTATGTCTCTCCCAGCATACACGCGGTTTGATTGGCTAGCGCTTGAACTGTCAGATTTGCATACACGGGATTTGATTGGCTGACGCTTCCACCTCAGCTTCAAAAGTTGAACATTGCTCAACTTTGAATCCTGAAAATCCTGAAAATCTCCGCTCTGCTGCCCACAATGCAGTTCGGCGAAAAGTGAGGCAAAGTGACGTCACCCCATTCAAAGTGAATGGGCAGAAGCGTTCCAAGATTTTTAACGCTGCTGTGTGGACGGTCTGTAACTGTAAGCAAGACTGTGATTAAGAGGATGTTTGTTGTGAGATTACCCTTTATTAATCCTCAAGTTTCCCACTCTGTAGTTGTATACACACACAAATACACATGCACTTTTATAGAGGCACCAGAGTGAAGAGGTTGCAAGGTTGTAGTTGATCGGAACTTGAACCGGCGACCCTTCAGATCCGAAGCAAACTGAGTATAATAATCAGTCACATTTTTGGCAAAGAAATCACCATATGCATGAAATCTGAGAGAAAATGTTTAATATGTTTGCAATAGCAACAATGAGATCTGCGATTGCATTTATCAGAGTTACATCCAACAACATTGCAATATTTTGAGATGTCACAAACGCACAATCAATAAGGATTGACTGAGTCATTATTTGCATGTAAAATATGAATTAAAAGTCGCTACAGTATCACAAAACATAACATGGCAATATAATAGATAGAGTATATATGAAGAGGCTAAACAGTTGCAGTTATTGGTGACTTTCAGATCTCTTAGCTCAGGGGTCGGCAACCCGCGGCTCGAGAGCCCTCTGCTCTGGCTCCCTTGAGCTTAGACAAAAATAAGAAGGAAATCAAATAAAAGTATCGGAGGAACACAGGATTTAATTCTGCGTGGTTAGAGTTATCTGCTTTCAAGCAAACGATGCTGGCTTACCGGGATGTTTGATATGTTGAGAGAAGTTGTCAAAGGTGCTGCAGCCTTTACGTATCGAGGAGAAACACGGGAGAGGAAGACAGCTGACGATCTTCATCATAACTCAATCAGTTAACTCTCTTTAGGGTGCAGCTATAGGTTTGATTTATTTCAAAGTGGGCCCATTTTAATTATATTTGTTTTCCTTCAAATGTGTAGAGGACTCCCAAGTGCTGTGTTGATTCATTTTAAAGTAGGCCTGTGTATTTTTTTGTATTCTCCTTATAAGAGTTCTTTGTTTATTATTAGAGGTTAACGGTTTTATTACATTATAAAACCGTTAACCTCTAATAAGAAACAAAGAACTCTTATAAGGAGGATATAATAAATGCTATGATGTAACAATAAATACAACTTTATAAGCTATCAAGCTATCAAATATGTTTTGCGGCTCCAGACAAAAACAAGTGTTGGAAAAGGTAGCAAAATGGCTCTTTTGGTCAAAAAGGTTGCAGACCCCTGTCTTAGACCAATACATAATGTTGGGTAAAATACATTAGAGTTTCTTTCTCCCTGAAAAGTGTTTTTCTCAAAAACAAAGTGTTGGTTTTGGAATCAGAAATCATCAAATCTCTAATATCAGGTGGGTAAAATAATACCTTGCGCTAAAGAGTATTTAGTAATCCTTAAGTGTTGACATGTGGAGGTGAATGCGAGTCTCTACAGGAGAGGGTCAGGATAAGGTGAAATATAACCAAACTACAAACTCTCACTCTGACGTGATACTTTATTTTAAAACTGTTTGACAACCCATCATCTCAAAAGTTCAACTCCTGCAGTTACACAAGAAAGCACTAGTGTTTCTTTAAATACCACTTTAAAGACCTTACCTTTCATTCTGTGACGATGGATCTAAATTCAGAACACTTTAAAAAGACAGAGCCTTTTGGGATGAATAATTAAATGAAAGTGTGACTAAAAGAAGAGACTCAGAGGATCTGGAACTAGGCAAACTAAAGAGTTTCAAGGAATATTTCATCTCTTTTGCATAACTGGAAATCTGTTTTAACTATGTAAGTGTAAAGGGTGTTTTTTACCATGAGAGCGTATGTGGAGAGCTCCTGCAGGTCTCCTGGTTCTGTCCTGAGTCGAGCAGCATATCTCTGCAGGTCTGATGAGACGTTTTCAGAGAGAGTCTGGATCTGCTGCACCAGCTGCTGCTGCAGTTTCTCCTCGAGCAACCTCAGCTGTTGCTCTTAAAAAAACAGAAGGTATTCATTTAAAAGATATAGCTTACACATCATGGATACAGCATTAATACTGATACATCCATTAGCTGTCAGATCTTACCACATGGTCCTTATACATGTTTAATGTTCTATCATTTACCAATATTTCAATCTTTCATCAAAAATATAAACTTGGTGAGGGAAAATAAAAATTCTAAGAAAAAGTCTGATTCCTGAAAAAAGTCAAAATTATGAAAAATAGTCAAAAAATCATGAGAAAAGTCAAAATTCGAAGAAAAAAACATTATGAGAAAAAGTCTGATTTCTGAAAAAATGTCAAAATTGTGAGAAAAGTCAAAATTGTGAGAAAAAGTCTGATTCCTGAAAAAAGTCAAAATTATGAAAAATAGTCAAAAAATCATGAGAAAAGTCAAAATTCTAAGAAAAAAACATTATGAGAAAAAGTCTGATTTCTGAAAAAATGTCAAAATTGTGAGAAAAGTCAAAATTGTGAGAAAAGTCAAAATTGTGAGGGAAAGTCAAAATTCTAAGAAAAAGTCTAATATGTAAAAAAAGTCAAAATTCTAAGAAAAAGTCTGATTCCTGAACAAAGTCAAAATTATGAAAAATAGTCAAAAAATCATGAGAAAAGTCAAAATTCGAAGAAAAACTCAAAATTCGAAGAAAAACTCAAAATGGTTATGAGAGTGAAATCCCTTTATAGAGGACATACGGAGTGGCTCCTTGATGCGGCTGCACTGGATGTTGATCAGCTGGTTGGAGGTGGAGACAGAGGAGGGGACGCTGGAGAGTCTTTCTGTCAGGCAGCGGGTCTTCTCTATCAGATCCTGGTACTGTGAAGCAGGCTGATCCTTCAGGGAGGCCAGAGAGGAAATACTCCTTTCACTAATGAACACATTAATGTCCACCAACCAGGAGAAGCTCTCACACAGCTGCTGGATCTCTAGGTCTGCTTCCTGTCCACAGAACACAGAGGAGAACACATGAGCCAGTCAACAGGTTCATGTTAACTAACAACTCTTTAAGCGCATTTAAAATCAATCAAAGTTGACTAAAGTAATGAATTATAATCAAATAATCTTCTTGATGATTTTCTTGGTCAGAAAATAGTTTAAAATGATGAAAACATCCCAGTTTTCAACGTCCCCGGTACGCAAAAAACGCAACATCTTGCAAGAAACAGCGTCTGAGGGCTTCTTAACATTTAATAAACTATGAATGTGTCATATCCACTTAACGGGAAGAAACTCAGCTATCAGACAATATTAACAATTTTTTGCTAAACGAAACACAAGGGTAATAACAAAGGCTCTGAATTAGCCCTGAGCGAAAAAATGCTAACGCACCTAGCACAGAACTCACCCTATTACTTATCGTATGTTATGTTATGTCAATAACGGAGTGTTCATATAAAGCTGCTATGATAGCTTCCGGTTTTGGGCATTCTGGCTACGCATTCTGGCTATGCATCACTCATTCACCAATGGGTAATGTTTAGATGGATTTTAGGAACTTCCCCTTCGATTCTATTGGCTCTAACGGTTAAAAAGAGGTGTCAATCATCAAAATCGACCTAGGGGGGCCAGAGATATGGAAAATCCACCCAAATGACCCCAGAAGTGTTTTCTTTTTGCTAAACCTCTCTAAAAAGGTCAAATGTCACTTGTTTTGCATCAATCTTGATACAGGGTACTCATTATATGTTATAGTTTGGATTCCTAAAGCTTTTAGTCTACTAACCCATCATCCAAGGGTAGTTTTCACTATAAGTAATGTTTTTTTTTGGACGGACACTATAATTTACATTTTTTTACCATCTTCAATCTGAATTTACTTTAAAATATAAACATCTATATTGATTCTGACTTTTCTCCATCCAACTCACAGGTTTATCATTACTTTGAGAAAAAGGATTATTAATTTAACCCTTTTAGAAGAGAAGATATGGTCATTTGTTCTGGGAATGTCATTTTCGAGCCTGAGACCTGAAAAACAGGCTCAGGGCTTAACTGGTTATTTAGGGTTTCAAGTTATTTACTTTAAAGGTCACCTATTATGCAAAATGTCATATATTTTCTACATCAACATGTGTCTCCTCTTCTTCATGTCTCTTCTTCATCAACATGTGTCCCCTCTTCTTCATGTCTCTTCTACATCACCATGTGTCCCCTCTTCTTCATGTCTCTTCTACATCACCATGTGTCCCCTCTTCTTCATGTCTCTTCTTCATCAACATGTGTCCCCTCTTCTTCATGTCTCTTCTACATCAACATGTGTCCCCTCTTCTTCATGTCTCTTCTTCATCAACATGTGTCCCCTCTTCTTCATGTCTCTTCTACATCAACATGTGTCCCCTCTTCTTTATGTCTCTTCTACATCAACATGTGTCCCCTCTTCTTCATGTCTCTTCTACATCAACATGTGTCCCCTCTTCTTCATGTCTCTTCTACATCAACATGTGTCCCCTCTTCTTCATGTCTCTTCTACATCAACACGTGTCCCCTCTTCTTCATGTCTCTTCTACATCAACACGTGTCCCCTCTTCTTCATGTCTCTTCTACATCACCACGTGTCCCCTCTTCTTCATGTCTCTTCTTCATCAACATGTGTCCCCTCTTCTTCATGTCTCTTCTACATCAACATGTGTCGCCTCTTCTTCATGTCTCTTCTACATCACCACGTGTCCCCTCTTCTTCATGTCTCCTCTTCATCAACATGTGTCCCCTCTTCTTCATGTCTCTTCTACATCAACATGTGTCCCCTCTTCTTCATGTCTCTTCTACATCAACATGTGTCCCCTCTTCTTCATGTCTCTTCTTCATCAACATGTGTCCCCTCTTCTTCATGTCTCTTCTTCATCAACATGTGTCCCCTCTTCTTCATGTCTCTTCTACATCAACATGTGTCCCCTCTTCTTCATGTCTCTTCTTCATCAACATGTGTCCCCTCTTCTTCATGTCTCTTCTACATCAACATGTGTCCCCTCTTCTTCATGTCTCTTCTACATCAACATGTGTCCCCTCTTCTTCATGTCTCTTCTACATCACCATGTGTCCCCTCTTCTTCATGTCTCTTCTACATCAACATGTGTCCCCTCTTCTTCATGTCTCTTCTACATCAACATGTGTCCCCTCTTCTTCATGTCTCTTCTACATCACCATGTGTCCCCTCTTCTTCATGTCTCTTCTTCATCAACATGTGTCCCCTCTTCTTCATGTCTCTTCTACATCAACATGTGTCGCCTCTTCTTCATGTCTCTTCTACATCAACATGTGTCCCCTCTTCTTCATGTCTCTTCTACATCAACATGTGTCCCCTCTTCTTCATGTCTCCTCTTCATCAACATGTGTCCCCTCTTCTTCATGTCTCTTCTACATCAACATGTGTCCCCTCTTCTTCATGTCTCTTCTTCATCAACATGTGTCCCCTCTTCTTCATGTCTCTTCTACATCAACATGTGTCCCCTCTTCTTCATGTCTCTTCTACATCAACATGTGTCCCCTCTTCTTCATGTCTCTTCTACATCAACATGTGTCCCCTCTTCTTCATGTCTCTTCTACATCAACATGTGTCCCCTCTTCTTCATGTCTCTTCTTCATCAACATGTGTCCCCTCTTCTTCATGTCTCTTCTACATCAACATGTGTCCCCTCTTCTTCATGTCTCTTCTACATCAACATGTGTCCCCTCTTCTTCATGTCTCTTCTTCATCAACATGTGTCCCCTCTTCTTCATGTCTCTTCTTCATCAACATGTGTCCCCTCTGTGTAAAGAGACTCTGAAAGTTTCAGGAACAAAGATTCTCTCTCTTTTTGTCCTGATCCATTTATATAAAAACCTGTCTGAAAATGAGCTGATCAGATTTTGGCCACTTTATGATGTCATAACGATGTTTTGGCTTGTGTAACCATCAGAGCAGTGGTTCCCAACCTGTGGGCCGCGGCCCCCTAGTGGTCCGCCAAGGCATTGCAAGTGGGCCGCCAAATTATTATTATTATTTTTCTATTTTTTTGGTACAGGCTAAAGACACAAACATGGACATAACAATACCATATAGGAGATGACATTCCCATCTCAAACAAAAACAAAACAAAAACAGAAGAAATAAAGATACAGTCAGTAGGATCACTTAACATTTCACAAACAAAAATAGGTTGACAACCAAAAACACAACATGGCATATTTATAGTTCCTTTAATCCCACTCTTCGTTAGAGCTCATTATTTCACATTTCATGGCGTGTTCAGCCTTTGATTTTTTGTGGCAATAATTCTTTTCAAAATAAATTGTATTTTTAATCTACTTTTCAAACACCTTTAAATTAAGATTACTCCTTGATTGACTTTTAAAAATATGTATTTTAGCCAGAAGAATAGTTGTATTTATTAACTGTGTGCGGTCTTCATCTAAAAGCCCAAATAACAAATTAAAGGGTGTAAATGCCATTCAATATTTGCCGCCAAATAATTTGCAAAACATTATGATTTGTGTGGAAACATTTTCATTATTAAGATTTATTTTCATTTTAACCTCTTTTCCTTTCTCTTTCTTGATCCTCCTTAGCAACGGTCATTACAGTCCTTGACAGCAGTCTGTTCTACTGGATTAACAACGTGTCACATGTTCTGAATCGACCAATCAGAACTTTATTTAGCCTCCATATTGTTTATGGTTGAATGTGGGCCGCAAAAAGACATTTGATTGTTAAGTGGCCCCTGAGTTGAAAAAGGTTGGGAACCGCTGCATTAGCCAATCACCAACCAAGGTAACCCCCCCCCCCCACCTTATCACCTGACTCTCCTCCTAGAGCACCGTTAGGCGCTTTCACACCGGAGTACTTTTCCCAGGAATAGTTCCGATAGTTCCTGGGATTTTGCGTTCACACCAAAAAGATCTGGAACTAGAACTTTTTTTTTTGAGAACCTTTTCACCCCTTTTCAGTCCCTGCTAGAGAGCAAGGACTTTCCTGGGGAGGAAAAGGTTCCAATTTCTGATTGGCTGGGCGAATTGTGAAGCCGCCATTTTATTTGCTCACATTAGCATTATTAGCATTAGCCCAGCGCACCAACGGAGAGAGACTAACTTATGGCAATACAAAAAAAAACATGGGAGCAGTGGAGTGATGAGGAGGTGTTGGCGCTTCTGGCGATTTACTCGGAAGGCTTCAGCAGAAGCTGCTGGGAGTCCCAGCAGCTTCTACTGAAGCCAGTCCCCAACTCCGGGGACTTCCGGCCGGGGACTTCGGGTGGCAGTATACGCCGTGAAGTTGTTTGCGGCCTGCCAGTAAACCCAAAGCAGAAGAAGAAGAAGTGACGTCAGCGGCTCCCCCAGGGACTTATTCCGGTGTGAACGAGATTTACTAGAAAGTTCCAGGAAATAAAAGTTCCGGGAACTATTCCTGGGAAAAGTACTCCGGTGTGAAAGCGCCTAATGTGTTCTTTGTAACCAAATCTCTCTCAGAGGGGCGTGGGGAGTGGCTCCTTATTTTCATCTAAGGTAACAGACAGAGAATCAGCACTTTTGAAACAGGGCTGAAACAGAGGGGATTATGGGTAATGCTGCAATGATCTGTTTGGTGATTCAGCCAATCAGAGACAGGCTCTGTATATATCTGAGACCTGTGATATATTGATGAGAAACAGTATAATAGGGGACCTTTAAAATGTCCGTACCAGTTTTCAACGTCCAAGGCGATGTCTTTAAAGATCTAGAGTTTTAAGTTATTTACTTTAATATGATATAAACGGAGATAAGCAGAACATCTCAAGAGGCTGGACACCACCTCTTCTGACATTTCTGACATGACAGACATTTTGTCAGTATTAAAGTAGAATGTCTTGCCTGCATGACGCCGGCCTGCTCCTCCTCAGCTTGTGTTGTGAGGATGTGGATGTGGATCTGCTGCTGCAGCTGGCTCTGGGTGAGGGGGGGGAAGCAGCCGTGCAGCCGGCGGCCCTGCAGCAGCAGAGAGGTTCGCTTCTGCAGCTGCAGCCAGCGAGAGGACGCTTCTCTGTGCAACCTCCAGGAGCAACACTGTTCACCGCTGTTATCCTCCCCTGAGAACCACAACACAGGGAGACATGTTTAGAATCACATGCATGCATACAGCAACAGGAACTAGAGACGATGGGTGGGGTTAAGTCACTTTTTTATATGAATACTGCAGCTTTAGGTCAACCTCAAAATTCTGAAAAAATTTCAACATTTTGAGAAAAGTCAAAATTAGGAGGGAAAGCCTCAATTCTAAGAAAAAGTCTGATTTCTGAAAAAAAGTCCATATCATAAGAAAAATCTAAATGATAGACTTTGGGCGGGGTTAAGTCACTCTTTTATATGAATACTGCAGCTTGGGTCAAATGAAGTGAAATCCAAACAGTCACATTAAAAAAACTAGAATAAATGTCAGTGCTACTACCTGTGATATGATGCTCAATACATGTGAAGTCAGAGGGTGAATCCTGAGAGACATCAGAAGTGTTGCTGATCTCCAGGAAGAGTCCACAAGAAACACACATCTACCACAGAAGAAGAAGCAGAAGAAGAAGCAGAAGAAGAATTGCAACAGAACTGTTTGAATGAACATATGTTTGATAGGAAATGGTGTCTAAAAACATCATTAAGATGCAGTGTAGCTAAAGACAGATCTCCCCCTACTCAGGGCAGTTTCTTCCTATAGGCGGACTATTCAGATGCATAGGGCCCCCTGAGGGAAGATTACACAAATGAAGCCGCTGACGTCACTTCTTCCTCTGCTGCTTTGGGTTTACTGGCAGGCCGCAAACCACTTCACGGTGTATACTGCCACCCGAAGTCCCCGGCCGGAAGTAAATCGCTAGAACGCAGACACCTCCTCATTACTCCACCGCTCCCATGTTTTTTTTTGTGTTGCCATAAGTTATTCTCTCTCCGTTGGTGTGCGGGGCTAATGCTAATGCTAATAATGCTAATGCCAGCAAATACAATGGCAGCTTCGTGGTTTGCAATTCGCCCAGCCAATCAGAAATTGGTACTTTTTTCACCCAGGATAGTCCCACCTCTCTAGCAGGCACTAAACATGGGGGTAAAAGTTATCTGAACTAAGTTCTCTTTTTGGTGTGAACGCAAAATTCCAGGCACTAACGCAGGGGTGCCCATTACGTCGATCAACCGTTCGATCGCAAAGGTAGTGTGGGTAGATCGCATGGCATTGAAAAAAATATATATATATATTATTTTTTTTTTAAAGTTAGCCTATCATCCATCCTTACTATGGCATTTGCCACTTGATTGACGTACAGGTAAGCCAGTCTGAGTTGTATTGTGTCATACGGGTTCATGCAGTTATGAGGGGGCCTCACCTCCTCATCTGAAGCGCAAATGCAAGCACATTTTATCCGCCGTTTACTCCACTAGCACCCCCCCCCCCCGCGCGTTCGCGACACAGATTGGGCAGGGGCGGCCCTGTAGGTAGATCTTTTGGGCTTGGTCATTTTAAAAGTAGCTCCCAAGCTGAAAAAGTGTGGGCACCCCTGCACTAACGGAACTAAACGGGAAAAGTACGGGGAAAAGTACTCCGGTGTGAAAGCGCCTAATGTAGTTAAAAAACTGTAAAAACTAGGGCCCCCAAATAGCATCTTGCATAGGGCCCCCAAAAAGCTAGAAACGGCCCTGCCCCTACTGCAGATGAAACTTAGACCAAGGCTTTACATGTGTGCAAAAACCTGTATAACACACTACAGGAAAGACAACATCCCCCAAAACAGAAAAGGGACTCTTTAATGGTTTTTACTAATCAGTCTAGTCATTCTTCTAGTGCAAACATTTTAAGAAAGATAATATATTTTGCTCTCACTTTTGCAGGGATGCAAACTCATCAGGTATGAAAAAGGATCCGAGCCCCCCCACCCCACGGAATATCGGCTTTAAAATGAGGAATAACAGGATGTTAGCAGTCACAACAACTAAAGCAGTTAATAATAACAGAAACGCCAAAGAGTCACATCTAATAGAAATATATAAAAGCATTTATTTTAATTGTGTAGCAGTCAGTTTATAATTTTGGCAGCACTGTTGAGCATTTTGAAAATGTATTTTCATGCCTCTGTGCAAGGCTGTCTTTCTATCTTTATAGCCAGTGGTGTAAAGTAACTAAGTTCATAAACTCAAGTACTATACTTGGGTACAATTTTTAGATACTTGTACTTTATTTAAGTATTTCAATGTTTTGCTACTTTGTTCTTCTTCTCCTCTACAGTTCAGAGGTACATGGTGTACTTTTACTCCACTACATGTATTTAATACCTTTAGTTACTTCACAGATGTGGATGAATGATGTGAAATATAATCAAGTGTTAAATCAGACTTTAGTTCCACCTGGAGTAAATCCACAAGCTACCCTGCAGTATACAAAGTCATTCAAACTAGCTGCTAGTGATGTTACGTTCACGAACGATCCGATTCTTTTGAACGGCTCTTTGGTACGAACGAAGGGAACCGAGTCGTACTTGGTGAGAGCCGTTCTTTTTATCAATGGTTCACTGTCTGCCATAAATCCACTCGCCTTTACGGGAACTTGCTTTCCTGAATGCACATTTGCCGTAGATGATGGCATAACGCGTGCTGCTTGAGTAGTAGTTTGGCTGAGAGATGTAGCAAGTTATACATTTTTCTGTGAGAAAAAGTAGATTTCTGGCAATACAGTCAATCCTTATCCTGGTGATTATTTCGCAGATAAACCTATTAACCCCGCCCCCTTTAAAAAAACGGCTCTTTTCCTACACTCTGGTACTTCTACTTTTACTCAAGTGCAAGACCTGAGTACTTCTACTTTTACTCAAGTACAAGATCTGAGTACTTCAACTTTTACTCAAGTACAAGATCTGAGTACTTCTACTTTTACTCAAGTACAATATCTGAGTACTTCTACTTTTACTCAAGTACAAGATCTGAGTACTTCTACTTTTACTCAAGTACAAGATCTGAGTACTTCTACTTTTACTCAAGTACAAGATCTGAGTACTTCTACTTTTACTCAAGTACAAGATCTGAGTACTTCTACTTTTACTCAAGTACAAGATCTGAGTACTTCTACTTTTACTCAAGTACAATATCTGAGTACTTCTACTTTTACTCAAGTACAAGATCTGAGTACTTCTACTTTTACTCAAGTACAAGATCTGAGTACTTCAACTTTTACTCAAGTACAAGATCTGAGTACTTCTACTTTTACTCAAGTACAATATCTGAGTACTTCTACTTTTACTCAAGTACAAGATCTGAGTACTTCAACTTTTACTCAAGTACAATATCTGAGTACTTCAACTTTTACTCAAGTACAATATCTGAGTACTTCTACTTTTACTCAAGTACAAGACCTGAGTACTTCTACTTTTACTCAAGTACAATATCTGAGTACTTTGACTTTTACTCAAGTACAAGACCTGAGTACTTCTACTTTTACTAAAGTACCAGATCTGAGTACTTCTACTTTTACTCAAGTGCAAGATCTGAGTACTTCTACTTTTACTGAAGTACAAGATCTGAGTACTTCTACTTTTACTCAAGTACAAGATCTGAGTACTTCTACTTTTACTGAAGTACAATATCTGAGTACTTCTACTTTTACTAAAGTACCAGATCTGAGTACTTCTACTTTTACTCTAGTACAATATCTATACTTATACCACCTCCGTTTATAGCCTATGAAAAAACTATTAGAAAACGAAGGCTAAAGCTAACGTTAGCAGATCGTGACAATGTATGCTAGTTAGCTAGCTCAACGATTCATTAAATAATATTGCGACAGAAACACTTTTCAGTGCACATCACGCTCTGCTGCTCCGAACACCCCGTTCTAACCAGCGGTCCAGTCTGTGCCACAGTGACTCCGGACCGCACAGTTAATATTAACGAACGCACCGTAGGTAATGTAGCTGCTGGAGTTAGACCCTCATCACGGAGCAGCACAGTTCAGCCGACAGACAGGAAGACTCGAGCACACAGCTCGCGCTTCATTATAATATATAAAAAAATAACACCATGCGCATCATGATGGCACATAAAAAAGTCAAAATTCTAAGAAAAAAGTCAAAATGTATATGAGATGTAAATCCCTTTATAGAGGACATACGGAGTGGTTCTTTGATGCGGCTGCACTGGATGGATAATGCAGTTGTATTTCTAACAACACAAACTGTGATTTACCTGTATTACAGAGTCTTTTACAGTCAGTATGGCTCCGCTCACAGCTTCCTGCAGCAGATGTGTGGGGGGGTCCACCGTCAGCTGATCATCCCTGAGACTCAGCTCAGTGTGGAACAAACAGCCCTCACGTTCACCTCTCTAACACACAGAAACACACAAACAGCATTTCATTTATTGCATGATTACATGTTCATTCAATTCATCGTCTGCTGTTGTTTAGCAGGCGGTACCGAAGCATCAGGACTGAAACCACCAGACTCAGGGACAGTTTCATACCACAGGAAATAAGAACTGAACACCTGAACTTTTGAAAGAACATCCATAAACATTCATCTGTTCAAATGATGTATCTCATATATCATATTCCATTTACTTGTATATAGACTCTTCTTGCACTATTTCTGTTTTATTTGTCCTATGTATATGTTGCACTGTGGACATATCTACACTGTAGCTACTGAACAAATGACAATAAAGCCTTGAATTGAATTGAAATATTTAGTCTTTCTGATGCTTTCTTCATGATTCCATAGTAATAAAACGTGTTGTATCCATATCATTTGCTGGTGAAAGCTGAAAAGTGACAAAGGTATTCATTTGTAATTCAGTAAGAGCGGTTAATGCAGCCCCCCTCTCACCTTCAGGACCCTGCTGGTGAACTGAGTGAGGTCCTGAGTGATGAGAGAGACGATGCTCTGCACGGTGATGGTGTTGATGAGAGCAGAGAAGCTGCCCAGCCTCTGCAGGACGCTCTCAGACCTGCTGAGCTGTGAGAGAAGCTGCTGCTGGTGGAGCAGCTGGCGGTGCAGCGGCTCAACGCTTCTGCTCGGCTTCAGACTGAACTCCAGGTGCAGCTGCAGCTCCTGCTGAGTCCTGTAGCTGTGCTCCCTCACCTGCAGGAAGAAACAAGTTAGATTAGATCCTCCCTCACCTGAGGCCTGTACTACAAAGACGGATTTTCGCTTAGCGAGCTAACTTCAGGGTAAACTCTGAGTTTCCGGTCCTACGGCGCTGGTTCTCTTCTTACCGGGGTCGATCTCCATGGTAACTTATGCTGAACGGCTAACCTGCTCCGGAGCTAAGAGATCAACTCAGTGAAAGCACCGCCTGCTGACCAATCAGAGCTCAGTGTGCGGAGTTTAAAGTGATCAAGTCATAATACAGAAAAACTGCCGTTGCAGGAAAGACGGCCGGCAAAAATCACCGACTGTGTGAACGTGAAAATTAATAGAATATCCCCTCCCATCTTCAGAGCAATCTGACTATTATAACATTAGCGTTAAGAAAGCTTAATTAAATATCTACCACAACATAAGTAACCGGATCAGAGTAACATTACGTACAGTCCGCGGCACTGTGAGTGCAGACGGCGATGTGTCCCATTATCATTCATATCATATCACATCATAATGTATCATATATTTCCTTATCTGAGTCAGCTGAGCCGTATCTGGCCGTGCAACACTCACAGTGTCACATACTGTATGCAGAAGTATTATTTTAAGCAACACATTAAGTTGATGAAACACTCGAGTCAAATGTAATTAAAGTCAGATCGTGTCTTAGACGGGGCAGTGATATCATAAACCTGTTAATGTACGCATTCAAACACTTTTTCTGTTACCAGCTGTATTCACCTTGCAGCTGCAGCTATGTGGCTTTGATCCTGGATAAAGTGTTTAAGTCATGGATGTTTAAAGTTTAACTTCTTCATATGTCTAATATTATAGTTGACTTTTCATTCAGGAAGTATGACGCTGCGCTGCCAGTACGCTTGTCCATGTTTGTGATTGGTCGAATGCTCCAAATACCACCCCTTTCATGTGAACGCGCACCTAACTAGATAGGACACGGCTGGCTTGAGCGATCCACTTGATAACCAGCGTCATAGGACCGCTTACCCCTAGATTCCACCGGGTCCGTCTGCGGCGCGTTACGGGCGCGTTACGGGCGCGTTACGGGCGCGTTACGGGCGCGTTACGGGCGCGTTACGGGCGCGTTACGGCTGCGCCGCGGTGCTCACGGCGATCGCGGCCACTCTAGTCAATGGGTGTTATTCCACCACACGCGGCGCGTTACGGCTCAGAAGCGTCCCAGAAGCGGCTCGGCGCAGGGCTCCTCTAAAATTAGGATCGAATCCTATTTTTGTCGCGGAGCAGCCGTAAGGTAAGGTCGGGCAGGCAGGAAGTGGAACGTTCAGAGCATATATAGCATATATATATAGATATATACACACACACAAACTAATTTTGCAGACCCTATCCCTCCGTAGTCTTTCAAGTAGGAGGAGAAATGCCAGCGTTCTCCTCCGGTTTACAGGCACTGTGTAAATTATATATATAGAATAATTATGATGATGAATGCATTTTTTTACCACTAAAATACAGCAACACATCTTTGATGTCGTTTATAACTGGAATATTACAGGTATTATTAACTTTGTCTGTACAAAGTAGCCTGTCCAGGAAATATGCCCAAATCAACAAAAACTGCGAGCCGGCAGGCAAGACGCTCCGCTTCTGAAATGCTTCTGAAACGCGCCCGGTAGGGTATGACGCCGGAGGAGGCCGGACCAAAACGCGGCGCAGCCGTAACGCGGCGCAGACGGACCCGGTGGAATCTAGGGGTTAGCGAGAGCGCGTATGTTTTGGATTAGGCCAACCGGATAACTCAAACATATCCAGGTTATGTTGAACCGGCTTCGTCGTACAGGCCTCAGATGCATTTATTTTGTTATTGTCCATATGTTGCAAGTCTGTGATCAAAGATTCAAAATTGGCAGAAGACACTCAATATTGAATTTACATGTACACCCTTTAATATTCGAAGAGTTTGAAGAGAAGATAAAAAATAAATCAAAGGCTCAACACGCCATGAAATGTGAAATAATGAGCTCTAACGAAGAGTAAATAAGGAAAGGAACAATAAATATGCCATGTTGTGTTTTTGGTGGTTTTTGGTTGTCAACCTATTTTTGTTTGTGAAATGTTGAAGTGATCCAACTGACTGTATCTTTATTTCTTCTATTTTGTAAAAATTCGAAGAAAAAATCAGATTTCTGCAAAAAAGTAAAAATGATGGAAAAAAAGTCAGAATTCTGAGAAAAATGTATAAATTATGAGAAAAAGTCAACATTTTAAGAAAAAGTCAACATTTTAAGAAAAAAACTAAAAATTCTGAAAAGCAGTCAAAACTATAAGAAAAAGTCTGATTTCCAAAAAGTCAAAATTCTGAGAAGTCAAAGTTCTCTCAGAACAATTCCCAAATAAAAAATCACTGCTGAAAGTTACAAACAGTTGGTGAAGGAGGCTCAAAGCTGTATTACAGAAATATTCTTAAAAATACTTAATGCTCTCTGAAAAAAGCACATTTTCACACCAAAGCATGGGTCCTAAACCCAAAGCTTGACCTTAACTGCAGCTGATCTTTCAAAGCACAACCAGCTGTATGAAGCAGAACGTTATCTGGTGCATATAACATCAAGCTGCTGCCAGACTTGATAGATTACAAACTATTGTCAGCTATCAAAGCTGTTAGATTTTGAATGCACTTATTCCTACCTTATTTAGGATGGCAGCACGGTGCTGTGATAACTTCTCTAATATCTGCAGACACTCCTGACTCATGGTCATCAGAACATCCTTAAATTCCAGCAAAGTGAAAGATGTATTCTCCTCCTGAGGCAGCCAGTGGGTCCCTTTCACCTCCTCAATGGTTCTAGAGAAGATTTAGTGTCATGACCAGGTTATCTGAACAACCAGTGTTAAAGCTTATCACAGTATTGATGCACTTAAACAGAACGTTTTTATTATTAGTTATTAGTTATGTATTGGTCTGCACAGTGTGACTCACCTGTTGAACAGAAGAAGAGCATTTCTGAACTGAGGCACAGCGATAAGCAGAACATCTTGAAGATCCTTACACCTGCGCTGAAAGATGACTTTACGGACATTTCTCCGCCACCTGCAAAAGAAGCGTAGTGCCTCTACTTTAAAGAGTCCTCTCCTGCTGATGTTCAGGTGTATATCAGTATGTAGTGTCTCTACTTTAAAGAGTTCTCTCCTGCTGATGTTCAGGTGTATATCAGTATGTAGTGTCTCTACTTTAAAGAGTCCTCTCCTGCTGATATTCAGGTGTATATCAGTATGTAGTGTCTCTACTTTAAAGAGTCCACTCCTGCTGATGTTCAGGTGTATATCAGTATGTAGTGCCTCTACTTTAAAGAGTCCTCTCCTGCTGATGTTCAGGTGTATATCAGTGTGTAGTGTCTCTACTTTAAAGAGTCCTCTCCTGCTGATGTTCAGGTGTATATCAGTATGTAGTGTCTTTAAAGAGTCCTCACCTGCTGATGTTCAGGTGTATATCAGTATGTAGTGTCTCTACTTTAAAGAGTCCTCTCCTGCTGATGTTCAGGTGTATATCAGTATGTAGTGTCTCTACTTTAAAGAGTCCTCTCCTGCTGATGTTCAGGTGTATATCAGTATGTAGTGTCTCTACTTTAAAGAGTCCTCTCCTGCTGATGTTCAGGTGTATATCAGTATGTAGTGTCTCTACTTTAAAGAGTTCCTCCCTGCTGATGTTCAGGTGTATATCAGTATGTAGTGTCTCTACTTTAAAGAGTCCTCTCCTGCTGATGTTCAGGTGTATATCAGTATGTAAGTGTCTCTACTTTAAAGAGTCCTCTCCCTGCTGATGTTCAGGTGTATATCAGTATGTAGTGTCTCTACTTTAAAGAGTCCTCTCCTGCTGATGTTCAGGTGTATATCAGTATGTAGTGTCTCTACTTTAAAGAGTCCTCTCCTGCTGATGTTCAGGTGTATATCAGTATGTAGTGTCTCTACTTTAAAGAGTCCTCTCCTGCTGATGTTCAGGTTGTATATCAGTATGTAGTGTCTCTACTTTAAAGAGTCCTCTCCTGCTGATGTTCAGGTGTAATCAGTGTGTAAGTGTCTCTACTTTAAAGAGTCCTTCCTGCTGATGTTCAGGTGTATATCAGTATGTAGTGTCTCTACTTTAAAGAGTCCTCTCCGGCTGATGTTCAGGTGTATATCAGTATGTAGTGTCTCTACTTTAAAGAGTCCTCTCATGTTGATGTTCAGGTGTATATCAGTATGTAGTGTCTCTACTTTAAAGAGTCCTCTCCTGCTGATGTTCAGGTGTATATCAGTATGTAGTGTCTTTAAAGAGTCCTCACCTGCTGATGTTCAGGTGTATATCAGTATGTAGTGTCTCTAGCTTTAAAGAGTCCTCTCCTGCTGATGTTCAGGTGTATATCAGTATGTAGGTCTCTACTTTAAAGAGTCCTCTCCGGCTGATGTTCAGGTTGTATATCAGTATGTAGTGTCTCCGCTTAAAGAGTCCTCTCCTGCTGATGTTCAGGTGTATATCAGTATGTAGTGTCTCTACTTTAAAGAGTCCTCTCCTGCTGATGTTCAGGTGTATATCAGTATGTAGTGTCTCTACTTTAAAGAGTCCTCTCCTGCTGATGTTCAGGTGTATATCAGTATGTAGTGTCTCTACTTTAAAGAGTCCTCTCCTGCTGATGTTCAGGTGTATATCAGTATGTAGTGTCTCTACTTTAAAGAGTCCTCTCCTGCTGATGTTCAGGTGTATATCAGTATGTAGTGTCTCTACTTTAAAGAGTCCTCTCCTGCTGATGTTCAGGTGTATATCAGTATGTAGTGTCTCTACTTTAAAGAGTCCTCTCCTGCTGATGTTCAGGTGTATATCAGTATGTAGTGTCTCTACTTTAAAGAGTCCTCTCCTGCTGATGTTCAGGTGTATATCAGTATGTAGTGTCTCTACTTTAAAGAGTCCTCTCCTGCTGATGTTCAGGTGTATATCAGTATGTAGTGTCTCTACTTTAAAGAGTCCTCTCCTGCTGATGTTCAGGTGTATATCAGTATGTAGTGTCTCTACTTTAAAGAGTCCTCTCCTGCTGATGTTCAGGTGTATATCAGTATGTAGTGTCTCTACTTTAAAGAGTCCTCTCCTGCTGATGTTCAGGTGTATATCAGTATGTAGTGTCTCTACTTTAAAGAGTCCTCTCCTGCTGATGTTCAGGTGTATATCAGTATGTAGTATCTCTACTTTAAAGAGTCCTCTCCAGCTGATGTTCAGGTGTATATCAGTATGTAGTGTCTCTACTTTAAAGAGTCCTCTCCTGCTGATGTTCAGGTGTATATCAGTATGTAGTGCCTCTACTTTAAAGAGTCCTCTCCTGCTGATGTTCAGGTGTATATCAGTATGTAGTGTCTCTACTTTAAAGAGTCCTCTCCTGCTGATGTTCAGGTGTATATCAGTATGTAGTGTCTCTACTTTAAAGAGTCCTCTCCTGCTGATGTTCAGGTGTATATCAGTATGTAGTGTCTCTACTTTAAAGAGTCCTCTCCTGCTGATGTTCAGGTGTATATCAGTATGTAGTGTCTCTACTTTAAAGAGTCCTCTCCGGCTGATGTTCAGGTGTATATCAGTATGTAGTGTCTCTACTTTAAAGAGTCCTCTCCTGCTGATGTTCAGGTGTATATCAGTATGTAGTGTCTCTACTTTAAAGAGTCCTCTGCTGCTGATGTTCAGGTGTATATCAGTATGTAGTGTCTCTACTTTAAAGAGTCCTCTGCTGCTGATGTTCAGGTGTATATCAGTATGTAGTGTCTCTACTTTAAAGAGTCCTCTCCGGCTGATGTTCAGGTGTATATCAGTATGTAGTGTCTCTACTTTAAAGAGTCCTCTCCTGCTGATGTTCAGGTGTATATCAGTATGTAGTGTCTCTCCTTTAAAGAGTCCTCTGCTGCTGATGTTCAGGTGTATATCAGTATGTAGTGTCTCTACTTTAAAGAGTCCTCTCCTGCTGATGTTCAGGTGTATATCAGTATGTAGTGTCTCTACTTTAAAGAGTCCTCTCCTGCTGATGTTCAGGTGTATATCAGT
Organism: Trematomus bernacchii; assembly: GCF_902827165.1. Lineage (NCBI taxonomy): Eukaryota > Metazoa > Chordata > Actinopteri > Perciformes > Nototheniidae > Trematomus > Trematomus bernacchii. The sequence continues at coordinate 144,495 of NW_022987624.1, forward strand.
ATGTAGTGTCTCTCCTTTAAAGAGTCCTCTGCTGCTGATGTTCAGGTGTATATCAGTATGTAGTGTCTCTACTTTAAAGAGTCCTCTCCTGCTGATGTTCAGGTGTATATCACTATGTAGTGTCTCTACTTTAAAGAGTCCTCTCCTGCTGATGTTCAGGTGTATATCAGTATGTAGTGTCTCTACTTTAAAGAGTCCTCTCCTGCTGATGTTCAGGTGTATATGAGTATGTAGTGTCTCTACTTTAAAGAGTCCTCTGACCTGGTGAAAGCTCTCCTCAGTGTGAAGTCTCTGAAGAAGGGGATTTCCTGCACATCTCTCCACAGAACTGACTCTCTGAACCACTCTGACAGACTGAGCAGTCCTCCATATCCTCTTTGTGTCACATGAAGAACAGAGTGAGGAGAGAAGATGAAGTGTTCAGATCCCGCTGCACTGCAGGGCACCACCCGCAGGTCATAGGGTCTAAAGAAGGAGGAAACATTCAGATGTATTCATAGTTTAAACGCAAGAAACACCAGTTACATGTAGATGTTTTGGGCTGTTCAGCTTCCACTACATGTCTTCTTTCAGACTAGTGGAGAGAAAACACCTCAAATCCACATCCAGGAGTCTATTCCACTCTCTTTGTCTGTTTGTGTCTCGATATCCTGTTTCTACACACACACCATTCACACACTTCTTTGTTAGAGCACACAACCAAAAAGGAGCTAACTCCAAATTAAAGGATAAACCCGACAGTCAATCAAGAGAGCATTTATCAGTTCTATAACCTATTTAACTTTAAAGTCATATTTTAAAGGTCACCTATCATGCTATTTGTAGGTAATAGCATGATGGGTCTCAGATATATACAAATATATAAAAAACATGTCTCTGAAGTGTTTTGCTCCAAACACCAAACAGATCACCCATTCTAGCCATGCCTCATATCCCTCTATTTCACTTCCTGTTTCAAAAGGGCTGATTTGGGTATAAAGCTTTAAAAAGGAGGGGTCTGAGCTCATGCGGGACCCGGCAGCTACTGTCTAAACTAAATGCTGCCGTGATGAAACACCATATCATGGATTATCAAGGATTCTTTCTGAAACAGTATGGAGCTCAAAGGCTTTCTCTCTTGCCGGTTATACCACAAGGTGAGTTCCTTTTTATTTCCTGCTTCTTCACACACATGCTCTCCAGTACAGGTTAGCTCTGAGTGTTAGCGATGCTAATGTAAACACCGACCATATTACGTCCAAAACAGTCAGGCATTGTTTCTGATAGCAACGTTTCTGATAGAGCCGTGGGTCCACATTTCAGATATTACGTCATATCGGACGCAAATCTGGATCAGCTCTGTTGTTCCCCCGTTTTTAGAGATTTGGGTACGGAGGAAAAGAGAGAGGGTTTTATTTTCTGACGCTGCGTGAGTTCCCTGACACACCGGGGACACATATTTATGCATAAAAGACATAAAAAAGTGCATTTTGCATGATAGGTCCCCTTTAAATTTCAAAAATCACTGGTTTCAGCTTCTTCAATGTGCCGATTAAAGTTGAACAAATATCTGTGAGATTTGGATTGTTGGTTGGACAAAAGGAGACATTTGAAGACGTTAAAATTCCAGATTGTTTAACTTTTTTCTGACATTTTATTAACCCCACATCAGAGTATGACCGGTAAAATATGCTGAAGACCGGCAAATCCAAATCCCTCCGGTCAAAATAATTTCCCCTTAGCACAATACCGCATCAGTTGCGCCACTTATGTGACAGACAAGAAGAGTATGTGACAGACAAGAAGAGTATGTGACAGACAAGAAGAGTATGTGACAGACAAGAAGAGTCAATTATAATGTCTAACACTTAATGTGGAGAAAGAGATGTCCTGTATGGGTTGATTGTGCGTTGATCTGTTGGTAATGCCTCTGGGTTAGGGTGGGCATGTAAACAAATGCATAATGCTGCGCTATACTTTGTGGCCTCACCCGGTTGCATAGCAACGCTTATTGTTTAGGTGTCTTTTAATAAGCAGGTAGTCATATCATTAGCTAGAACTAGCTAGATCTGATCAATATGGACATAAACGCGAGTCTAATCTGACGGGAGAGAGAGATCAGCTGCTGCTGACAAGTCGACACGCAGCTCTGCATGATCACCTGCAGCGGTGAGCGGAGCAACAAACACACTTCAGGTTAGAACATCACACGTAGCTATTTTAATTACCTCTCAAACTACCTAAACTAGTTATAGATACGTTTAGTTTTACTGTCGGGTCACTCATTACTGATCCGCGAGCTGCATGATACTGACGGGCTGTCAGGAGAGGGAGAGAGCGCTCCGTTTATTATTCCCGTGTTTTAAGTTACTGTACACTTTTGAATAATGTAGTTAATCTATATTTTGTTTGTTTAATATCGAATCATATCAATTTGTTTCAAAGCTCAATAAATAACAAAGAAGACCTTTGACCGGCACTGTTCTTATTTTGTCCTGAAGATTTCAACTTTAACGGACATGTTGACCGGCAAAAAAATATTCTAACGGGAACTCTGCTCCACATGTCGTTACTGTCTCACTTTACTACAATCTAAAAGCCTCAATCTCAATGCTTATTATTTAGACACTCTTTATAACTACAAACATGCAGGAAATGGCTTCTTATGGCAGATGTTTCTAATGTATGCAGGGACACAAAGAGACTTCCTCTGTGGAAACCTTTGACTAATAAGTCAACAACATGAATATGAACCTGGCTCTATCACATGATCACATCTCTATAGGATTTCTATACAAACGTGTGCCAGATATCTGTTTGAGTTACCTGTAAGAGTCTCCCTCCACTTCCTTCAGGTAGAACAGCTCCAGCTCTCGTCTGCCTCTCCTCTCGGTGAACATTTGAAACACCTCTGTACCGCTGAGAGGATCTGGAGCTGGTTTCCCATTCTTCACAGCCGTTATCTTGTTATCCCTACATGTTGGGACTTTGATTGATTCAGCTTTCTCTGTGAGACTGAGACAATAAAACAGAGTGTAAACAAACAGAGTGTAAACAAACAGAGTGTATGTAACGCAGTGTGTCGAAGGCCTGCCATGACACACTTTGTCCAGTTACATACCGTTATTATTGGTGTGATAAAAGTATTGTATCTATAAAATAAATCAGCAAAATATGTAACATTAGATAAATAAGGAATCTGTCAAAGCTCTGGGAGGAAAGTGAGAAAAACATTTGGTGATCATTTTGAATATTGCACATTTCTGTATAATAATACCTCTTCTCCACAGCCCTCCACTTTAAAATAAATTATACTGTACATTGTCATATATTCACTGTACTACTTTTTTTTATGTTTCTTCTTTTGTTTAATGTGAAATTGTTTATAAAATATTTGCTTTTTATAACCTTTCTATTTGTTATCGTTATCCTACATAATTGCTTGTATATGTAAACCTTCCTGGCTATAAACCTGATTCTGAGAAAACTACAAATCAGACTCAAAATTCGGATCACCAGAATTATTATTTTGACTTGCCTCTCACAGATTTGTAGTAAAGACACTCATACCCAATGTTTGCATGAATGAATTCAAGTCTAAGTACCTGTGTGCTGTGCTCTCATCAGGAGCTCTGATGGGGATGTCGGCCCCCAGTGCTGAGGCCATCATTCGGGGTCCTTCGCTCCACTTTGTGTCCCCTCTGGCTCTCTGAGGTCCGACCTGTGCGATGAGGCGAGGGAGATCCATCACAGAGAGAGGTCTGTCAGAGGGGAGAGGGGGGAGGCTGAAGAGAGGCCTGGGCACTGAGAGAGGAGGGGGTTCAGGGGAGAGAGGAGGAAGAACAGTCCCCTTCTTCACCCTGGATCCAGACCTGGAGATGTGTTTGCTTTGAGAGGCTCCATCCGGGGATCTCTTCTCTGAGTTAGCTAACATGCTGCTCATCTCTCTGTGAACACCATCAGGAGGTTAGCTAATACAAACTGTGTGTTGGAGGTCTACATTTACTCTGGTATATCTGAAAGACAAATCAAAAAGGGAAATACATGAAGTGTGAATCATTGGCATGTAGGAACTATCCTGTGTCATGTTAACAAGCCACAAACCACATAGACAGAGATACAGATTTACATTAAGTTAGCTTTGTCTACATAGAACAAGTTATTTACTGTAACCAACAATTACTAAATTAAATAGCATCAAAACCCAATGATAAATGATTTGTGGTCTAAAAAAGCATGATATCAAAATGCTGCTTTAACAAATCCTTGGGATAAATCAAGTCTATCCATCTCTTATACAAATGCTGAACATATAACCACATTGGTGCCTTTTTCACTGCACAAAGAATACTTTGACTGTAGTACTTTGACTATATTTGACTACACAATGAATACTATACCTTAAGTACGTTCACTACATATTACTGTACAGCCAATACACTTCAAGTACTTTTACTACACAATGAATACTATACCTTAAGTACTTTCACTACATATTACTGTACAGCCAATACTTTTAGTTCAAGTACTTTTACTATATTTGACTACACAATGAATACTATACCTTAAGTACTTTCACTACATATTACTGTACAGCCAATACTTTTAGTTCAAGTACTTTTACTATATTTGACTACACAATGAATACTATACCTTAAGTACTTTCACTACATATTGCTGTACAGCCAATACTTTTACAACTACATTTACTTCAAGAACTTTAAATACATTTCACAGCAAAATGAGGACGTTTCATTTAAATATTCCACTTCAATTACATTGTATTTAAAATGAATAAATAAAGTTAGCTAACACTTTGTGGTAGCTAACGCCAGCTAGCTCTCCTAGCAGCAGTGAATCAGAGCCGTTACTCTCTCTCTCTGTTCCTCACCTGCTGTTTAAACACGGCTGAACTCCAGGTAACGTCTCCACGGTGGCAAGAAAACACTTAGTGGCGTTTCTAAAGTAAAAAAAAGTACTTTAAATCAGCTCTCTAGCTAACAGGAGGAGGACAACAAACTATCTTCAGACTTTCTTACCTGTCTGCCGTCAGGGAGTAGCCATGGAGACGGCGCGTTGCCATGGTAACTGTCAGTTAACTCCAGAAGTAAGGGAAGGTCACGTGGTTTTCAAACTGCTCATAATATTCGATTTACTGGAGTTTATTTATCCAGTGAAAGCCGGTAAGAGTCGGTAAGAGCCGGTAAGAGCCCGTAAGAACCCGGTAAGAGCCCGGTAAGAGTCGGTAAAACCACAGGAAAATCCAGTTAAACTGAAATCAGAGCAGTGCAGGAACTCCTCAAAGTATTTGTGTCAAAACTTCGTGTGTAAAAACTCTTAGAGGGCAAAGCGTAGTTTGAGTTTCTGAGGCACAAACATACATTTTAACATTTTTCATATTTTAAAGGTTTTGGCCATAGAAATTAATATGTGATTTAATATGAAGCCAACACCAATAAGGCGTTTAAAATGCTCTGATTGCTACGTACTCATCAGGAAGTCCAGAATCACCATATCCATGAAGTCCAGCAGCCTCGTGCCTTTGTTATATGGAGGGTTCTTTTTCACTGAGGAGCAGTAATCTGGGTCTGTCTCCCACCTGAACACACATCAATTCACTCAACACTGCATTTATTGTATATCTCGGCACTACAATACACACTTTTGAATGCATGAAAAAAGGCCTTAATCTCGTCAGTCAAAGTGTTTTCTATTTAATTTAACTGAAAAAGAAACCCTTACTTTACCAAGTCTCATTTTATGCAACACACATAGTTCAGATGCCAGAATGACATCTTATTTTGATCCATTTTAAACCCTTCTTTGGTCTCATATTTGGGCTTTAAGGTTTAGGGGAGGAGATATGTTGCTGCAAAAGGACATTTACATAAGCATTCATCTGTTTGCTAATTATTTATCTAACATATCATATTCCATTTACTTGTATATAGACTCTTCTTGCACTATTTCTATTTTTTATTTTGTATTTACTTGCACATCTCAAAACATTCTCTTGCACCATTTTATCTGTTATTATGTGTGTTATTTGTTTTATGTCCTATATTCATGCTGCACTGTTGGAGGAGCCTGTTGGCCACTTTATGATGTCATAACCAAGGTAACCCCCCCCCCCCCCTTATCACCTGAATCTCCTCCTAGAGCACCATTGTGTTCTTTTTAACCAAATCTCTCTCAGAGGGGCGTGGGGAGGGGCTCCTTATTTTCATCTGAAGTAACAGACAGAGAATCAGCACTTTGGAAACAGGGCTGAAACAGAGGGGATTGTGGGATGCTGCAATGATCTGTTTGGTGTTTCAGCCAATCAGAGACAGGTTCTGGATATATCTGAGACCTGTGATATATTGATGAGAAACAGTATAATAGGGGACCTTTAAACACGAGTATCTGTACTTCTACTTGAGTAAAGGATGTGTGTACTTTTGCCATCTCTGATAATGTGCACATGACAATAAAGCCTTGAATCTTGAATCTTAAGGGACTCCAGATGGCAAAAAAGTACTCAAAATGACCCCAAAGAGACAGAAAAGACCTACAAAGAAAATGTAATGAATTATTATTATTATTATTATTATTATTATTATTATTATTATTATTATTATTATTATAATGATTACTTGGCCTTCTTGATGCGGCTGTAGGAGCGTCTCCAGGGGGACCTCCAGGTGCGGCGGGGGGCCAGGGAGAGGTCGGGCAGCATGACCCCCAGAGAGGCCTCCATCAGGTGGGGCCGACCACACACTGCGTGCTCCGTGGAGCAATAGTACGAACACTGGCCGTAGAAACACACACTGCCCACTGGGGGGCGCCACAGGGGAACACAGGAGAGGAGAGAAGGAGAGAGAATAAGGAGAGCATTCACAGACACACTTTACATTACATTTAGCCAGGGTTCCAGCTATGTGGGAGCCAATGGGAGGAGAGAGTGGGCTGCTGCTGTGTGTGTGTGTGTGTGTGTGTGTGTGTGTGTGTGTGTGTGTGTGTGTGTGTGTGTGTGTGTGTGTGTGTGTGTGTGTGTGTGTGTGTGTGTGTGTGTGTGTGTGTGTGTGTGTGTGTGTGTGTGTGTGTGTGTGTGTGCGCTGGAACCCTGCATTTAGCTGACCCTTTTATCCAAAGTGACGTACAATAAGTGCAATAAACCATAAAGACTGAAACTCAGGACAACAACAACAGGAACAGCTGTTATATTTACTTAAAGTGGACTTATCATGCTATATTTAAATGATATATTGTAGGGCCATACCTATATAAGGTATATTTATACGTTTCTGTTTTCAAAATACCAAACAGATCATGCATTTTAGCCATGCCTCATTTCGCTCTATGTGCTGTTTGCTGTCTACGGGTCTGATTCTGCTGACCACGCCCCCCTGCAGGAGAGGGGAGACGTGCTCTGATCAGCTGCTGGGCTGTCAGAAGAGGGGGAGAAAAAGAGATCTCCGTCCTCCGTGTTTTATTATATAGAGTCGTTATTCATTTGTTTTAAAGCTCAATAAATAACAAAGAAGACCTTTGACCGGCACTTTTCTAATTTTAAACTTACACTTTTTAAGATTTAAACTTTAACGGACATCTTGACCGGCGAAACAAACTGAAACTGGAACTCTGCCGCACGGTCCCCTCGTTCCTTGGAAGAGGCGGAGAGGTGGGTGTTTGTCATCTGCTGGTGGACTAACCGGAGAGAATTACAGTGCTTGCCTCGACGGGGAGGGATTGCATTGAATTAAAGCAGCGGGAGCAAACGCTTGCCTCGGGGAGGGAGAAAAAAAGCCACAGCGGAGAATAAACAGAAGGGTAACCATGGTAACTATGGGCGGGAAGTCTTCTTCGCTGCTTTTGTGGCAGACTACAGCGCCACTTACAGGCCTGGCATATGTACTACAGCGTCTCCAGCGCTTTCGAGCGGCAATGGCCGGCCGTGGCCCAACCCCATATTCCCCTGATAGGTGGAGAGTTGGCCCAATAGCCGTAGCGCCACTGTCCTGACGTCAGGACAGTGTTCAAATCTGGATCAGTTTTTATCAGATCCGTTGCAGCCCCTTTTTTAGAGATTTGGGTATGGAGGAAAATAGAGAGGGTTGTGTTTTCTGACACTTGGTGAGTTCCCTGGAACACCGGGGACACATATTCATGTATACAAGACGTACAAAAGTGCATTTTGCATGATAGGTCCCCTTTAAACTTGACTTTACCTCAGGCACAAAGCAGACTCTATGCATTACATTAATGCACACAATGTTGACAATATCTGTTTTCTTTTACTCCACATATTTTATATTTTATTCTATTTCAATGTAAATACTGCAATATTTTATTTTACTATTTTTGTAATAATTGTTTTTATGTTATTATAGTTTTCTAAAAATAGTTCTCTACCTGTGTTTTACATTTTTGTCTTTATGTATGCACCACGACATCAAGTCAAATTCCTCGTACGTGTCAACCTACCTGGTGATAAACCTGATTCTGATTCTTCTAAACAAACAATAAACCATAAAGATTCAAACTCAGGACAACAACAAGAACAGCTGATATATGTACTTCAACAAACAAGACCATTGTCAGTACTGCTGCATCAGGTCAACTCTTAAGTGATCAATGAACAAGCCAAACAGGGTTTCTTTCAAGATGTGTAAACTCTCCGCTGTCCTGATATCAGTGGGAAGCTAAGAGTTATAGTTATTGGACAGAAAAAGGCTCCTTTAACCCTCCTGTGTTCGGGTCAAATCCAACCGTTTTACTACTTTCATCATATGTTGTGTTTTACGATGATATCCTCCACAGTAGCATCTAAAAATATAAACTCGCTAATCACCACTTTCATTGACTTTTGAGTGGTTTAGTCATCTTTGTAACACCTATAATGTTCCCACCAGAGGAGATGAATGGGTGACCCTGGATCATGTTCATCCATCAGATAGTTCAAACCCAAAATTCGACAAAATGTTAACTTTGGAATACATCTTCAGTGACTTGTGTTTCTATATTCACTGCAGTTCATGTACACCAGTATCCTGAGACATTGAAAACATCTTCAAAGGGAGAGGAGATGTGCTCCAGTTCATCTTTGTGAATTGAGTGCTTTAATCACTTTCTTTTAGGAGAGAGTTGTTCTTATAGTTTGTCTTAAGTTTGTTGTGCAAATTGTCTAGAGAGCCCTCTTTATTTTTGATTCATTCAAACATTAACTTTCACAAATCACTTTCCTCTCTCTATTTTTCTCCCGGTTATTTTTATATTTTGTAACTTCCCTTGGTACCCCTAGTTTAGGAGGGAACGTAACACTGTTCAATAACCTTTGGTGATGATCAATGGTTTTTATGTTGATGTGACAGCAGACCACCAGACTCATCCCACAGGCCATAAGACTGCTAAACACCTGAACTCTTTAAAGAACATCCATAACATTCATCTGTTTGCAACTTATATATATTCCAATTACTTGTATATAGACTCTCCTTGCACTATTGTATCTGTTTTATTGTGTTGCTCTGTTGGAGGAGCCTGCGACCCCAGATTTTCATTGTCACATCTACACTAACTACTAAAAGGTACCATGGGGGACAGGAATTCGTTTTGGTTTCAAGACCCTGGTTCACGGAGGATTCCAAAAAAGTCCTAGAAAGACAAGGTAAACTTAACTAATGTGCATTTAAGTAAACACTTGAAGTAAACGGTTATTTTGTGTTTTCTTTAGGGCTGTCAAGTTAATGCGTTAATAGCGCGTTAACGCAAAAAAAAATTAACGCCACTAATTATTTTAACGCGATTAACGCATGTGTATTTTTTGTCCTCGGCCGCCCCGTAGTTTCAGAGCGCATCGAGTTTAAAATACCATCTACAAGCTGATGCTGACAGCCCCGCTCCTGCTGCCCGCTTGTGGCAGACCACACTTCCACGCTCACCGGCAGGCCCGGACTGGCCATCGGGAGGACCGGGAGGGTGTGTGTATGTGTGGGGCGAGCAAGGCACACCTTACGTGTTGTTGTTGTTGTTAGCATCTGGTGCTAGCTAGCTGCGCTAATGGATATAAGGAGCTGTTTCAATGAAAACAGAGGAGCGACATTTCGCCGACAACTGCGCCGAGCACTTGACTTTATGCAGGTAGCCAGACAGTGGGACATTGTACGGAAAGTCAGCACACTCAGCACGGATAGTGCGCACAACATGATTGCAGCGTCCAGGCAGCTCCCGTTCGAGCATATATGCCTTGAGCTGCACATAGCTCCAACGATCCATCACAGTGTCTCCACATTCACACACACACACACACACACACACACACACACACACATTATTGTATGAGAGAGGTTCCAGGTTGTTGTGTTTAATATTCATGAGAATATTTGTCATTGTTCAAATGATAATAAACAAACATATAAAGCATATTTGTCCACTCATATGTTGATAAGAGTATTAAAAACTTGAAAAATATCCCTCTAAGGTACATTTAGAACAGATACAAAATGTGCGATTAATTTGCGATTAATCGCGATTAACTATTTTAATCGACTGACAGCCCTAGTTTTTTTGTAAATATTGAGTGTTCTTGAATTTTAATGTGTGTTTTTTTATACCTCGGGACTGTGGGAAACAGTATTTAGATCTTTCTGTGTGTACAAACATATTTTGAGATTGACAATAAAGTTGACTTTGACTTTTGACTTTGACTGATTTAATACAGAGGAATAGTTTCGGCGAAAACTAAAAGGTACCGTGGGGTCAGATTAGAATTCTCCAAAGGAGGGTTCGTTTAGCAGGAAACACTTGAAATAAGAAAGTAGAAAGAAAGGGAGGTCAAAGAAAACTCTTTCTGCTAAAATGTGAGCAATGATTGAGAGTCAGAGCTAAACATTTCAGATGTGTGTATCTCACACTGCACTGAAACTTGATGATCAGAGGAGGGTCAGATGATCAGAGGAGGGTTAGATGATCAGTGGAGGGTCAGATGATCAGTGGAGGGTTAGATGATCAGAGGAGGGTTAGATGATCAGTGGAGGGTCAGATGATCAGTGGAGGGTCAGATGATCAGTGGAGGGTTAGATGATCAGTGGAGGGTCAGATGATCAGTGGAGGGTTAGATGATCAGTGGAGGGTTAGATGATCAGTGGAGGGTTAGATGATCAGTGGAGGGTCAGATGATCAGTGGAGGGTTAGATGATCAGTGGAGGGTTAGATGATCAGAGGAGGGTTAGATGATCAGTGGAGGGTCAGATGATCAGTGGAGGGTTAGATGATCAGAGGAGGGTTAGATGATCAGTGGAGGGTCAGATGATCAGTGGAGGGTTAGATGATCAGTGGAGGGTTAGATGATCAGTGGAGGGTCAGATGATCAGTGGAGGGTCAGATGATCAGTGGAGGGTCAGATGATCAGAGGAGGGTCAGATGATCAGAGGAGGGTTAGATGATCAGAGGAGGGTCAGATGATCAGTGGAGGGTTAGATGATCAGAGGAGGGTTAGATGATCAGTGGAGGGTTAGATGATCAGAGGAGGGTCAGATGATCAGTGGAGGGTCAGATGATCAGAGGAGGGTCAGATGATCAGTGGAGGGGAGAGTGAGCGGTACCTGGGGAAGTGAAGAAGGTCCGAGCCAGTTTACGGTCTGTCGTCACGTCCTTAATTTCCTCCACAACATCCACCAGCCTCCCAACAACAGGGGGAACTCTCCTGAAGCCCAGCACCCTGAGGGGGAGGACGGGGGGATGTATTTGTTTGTTAAATACAATAAAAAGAGGAAGAGAGGAGAGGAGGAGGAATCAAGGAAAAGGCCAAAGGTGTCAGGGAACCACCTGGACCCCTACCATACAGACAATGAAGAACAACACACATTGACACGATAAAAACAAAAAATGCATGCCTTTGAAAAGAAGTTCACAAAGAGACACTTTGATGCAGTGTTGAAAGCATGTTTACCTGTCCAGGTGAAACGCTGCGATCTCTGCGTTGTGTCTCTCAAAGTCTGAGAAGTAGTACAAGTTGTAGTTGGTTTCTTCATCTCTCTCCTGCCTTTTCAGAGAGAGACACATTCAACATCACTTTAATGCATTTTGACACCAAGTTAAACCTCCTTTTTCTGCTTAAAGCTTTGAATAGAGCTGGGGATATATTGATATGTCAAATATTATGAAATGAGACTAGACATCGTCTTAGATTTCAGATATCATAATATATGTGTCTTTTCCTGGTGTTAAAGGTCCCATGTCATGGCCATTTCTACTGATCATAATTCCATTGTTGAGGTCTACTAGAATACATTTACATTGTTCAATGTTCCAAACTCACATTGGTTTCTCAAACAGCATCTCTGTATAGCATGTGTATTCACTCTCTGTCCTACACGCCTTGTTGGAGCTCCTTCCCCCCCTCCCTATGAGCCCACTGTGCTCTGATTGGTCAGCTCGCCCACTCTGTTCTGATGAGTCCACCACCGTTACAGCAGAACATCAGTGTTTATGTGTTACAATGGCGTTAGTTAGCAACCAGAAAATGACACCAGTAATGACAAACAGATGAAAATGCTGCGTGGGGTCTGGGTGCCGTGTTGGCGGGACGTTGCGGGGCTCGCTGCTCCGCCCTTTGAGGCTCGAGGAGCGGACAGTGAGAGCTGGGTTACTGGTGTCGTTTCCTGGTTGCTGCGTGAGGTCTGCGAGACAGCGAGACACCGTGGAACTCAGCCTGAACTCAGCCTGAGCACACACACGTGAGTGTGTGGCGAACTGTGACTGGAGATCCACGGAGCCGCGGCTGAGAAAAGATAAGGCTGAGTGTGTGTGTGAGGAGCTCCACGGATTGGTCCATTTGGACCTGGGTATCGTTACATCACCATACTCAGGAAGAAAATAATGGAAAAAGAAAATGTCCAACGAGGCGTTCTGGGGCAGCATAGACAGTTATTTTCTGTGTTAGAGTTGTACTCGCTACAGGGTGTACTTTGAGGGTTTGTGACTCTGCAGACCGTTTACATGCAGAAAAAGCTACTTAACCTGTTAAGCCCTGAGCCTGTTTTTCAGGTCTCAGGCTCGAAAATGACATTCCCAGAACAAATGACCATATCTTCACTTCTAAAAGGGTTAAATTAATAATCTTTTTTCTCAAAGTAATGATAAACCTGTGAGTTGGATGTAGAAAAGTCAGAATCAATATAGATGTTTTTTATTTTAAAGAAAATTCAGATTTTACATAGTAAAAAACTGTAAATTATAGTGTCCGTCCAAAAATTCTTTTTTACTTATAGTGAAAACCACCCTTGGATGATGGGTTAGTAGACTAAAGGCTTTAGGAATCCAAAGTACAACATATAATAAGTACCCTGTATCAAGATTGATGCAAAACAAGTGACATTTGACCTTTTTAAAGAGATTTAGCAAAAAGAAACCACTTCTGGGGTCATTTGGGTGGATTTTCCATATCTCTGGCCCCCCTTGCTCGATTTTGATGGTTGACACCTCTTTCTGACCGTTAGAGCCAATAGAATCGAAGGGGGAGTCCCCCACACACACACGTTGTGAAGAGAAGAGGTGGGGGCTTCGCGCATGTAATTTTCAGTGAACCTATCTCTAGCTTTGACATCTGGAAACGGAAAAGCAGTTTTAATGCTTATGGATTATCAGAAATCATTTCAAAGGGACACAGACACATTAGATTAACCTATGGATTAACTTCAGCAGCGTTTTTATCGTTGTAATGCCATTGAAGACCACTTTGGAGAGACTACAGAGCCAAGGTAAAAATGTTAGCATTTTTAGCTACCTAGCGTCACCCGTTTTTGCTAATAACGTCGCAAATACGTATAATTCAGTGGTAATGTCGGTGTCGTTAGATTCTGTGTCACCTCACGATGTGAAACGATGTGTTGGGTGTGGTGAAAAGATAAATAATAAGGTTTTGTGAGTGACTTTCGGTGCAGTAAGGTGTTAGCATTTTTCGCTCGTTGCTAATTCAGAGGCTCAGTGTTAGCATTGTGGGTTTTCTTTTGAAAAAAAAATTAAAATGATCAGTTAGATGAGTTTCTTCCCGTTACATGGATATAAAACATTCATAGTTTTATTAAATGAACATGCCCTCAGACACTGTTTCCTGCAAGATGTTGCGGCAGTACCCCGGTACCGGGGTCTCTCGGGCTTAACAGGTTAACACACAAGGGGACGGGTAATAACCGGAAAAGCATGACATGGGACCTTTAAAAGCTGCGTTACAGTAAAGAGATGTCAGTTTCTGAATTACAAGACCTTTCCCTTATTTGCCTTTACTTATTTATTCATTAAATCCACATTACTGATGACTATTTATCAAATTCTCATGGGGAATTTTCTTTGTAAAAGCGTCAATATTGCAAATGGCAATGTTGCAAGATCAACATTAAAGGTCCCATGTCATGCTTTTCTGGTTATTACCCGTCCCCTTGTGTGTTAAGTAGCTTTTTCTGCATGTAAACGGTCTGCAGAGTCACAAACCCTCAAAGTACACCCTGTAGGGAGTAAAACTCTAACACAGAAAAGACCTGTCTTTTTCTGCTCCAGAACGCCTCGTTGGAGATGTTCTTTTTCCATTTTTTTCTTCCGGGAACCAAGTGACGTAACGACGATCCAAATGGACCAATCCGCGGACCTCCTCACACACACACACACACTCAGCCAGCCTTATTTTTCTCAGCTGCAACTCCGCGGATTTCTCAGCCTGGACTCAGCCTGAGACACCGGGCCTCGCCGTGTCCCGCCGCCCCGCAGACCCCATGCAGCAACCAGGGAACAACACCAGCAAGCCAGCTCACACTGTCCGCTCCAGCAGCAAGCCCCACAACGTCCCGCCAACACGACGCCCAGACCCCACGCAGCATTCTCATCTGTTTGTCGTTACTGGTGTCATTTTCTGGTTGCTAACACCATTAGGCGCGTTCACACCGGAGTACTTTTCCCCGTACTTTTCCCGTTTAGTTCCGTTAGTACCCCTTATTGTGCGTTCACACCAAAAATAGTACTTAGTGCCGGGAACTTTTACCCCCATTTTTAGTGCCTGCTAGAGAGGTGGTACTATTCTGGGGAGAAAAAAGTACCAATTTCTATTGGCTGGGCGAATTGCAAACCATGCCCCGTAAAACTCTGAAAAGTTTTGTGAAGCCGCCATTGTATTTGCTGGTATTAGCATTAATAGCATTAGCATTAGCCCCGCGCACCAACGGAGAGAGAATAACTTATGGCAACACAAAAAAAAACATGGGAGCGGTGGAGTGATGAGGAGGTGTCGGCGTTCTGGCGATTTACTCGGAAGGCTTCAGTAGAAGCTGCTGGGAGTCCCAGCAGCTTCCCCAACTCAGGGGACTTCCGGCCGGGGACTTCGGGTGGCAGTATACGCCGTGAAGTGGTTTGCGGCCTGCCACTAAACCCAAAGCAGAAGAAGACGAAGTGACGTCAGTGGCTCATTTGCGTAATCTTCCCTCAGGGAACTTATTCCGGTGTGAACGTGATCTGTACTTAGTTCCATGGGGGTACTAAGTGCCGGCACTACGGCAAAGTACTAGGTGTGAAAGCGGCTATTGTAACACATAATCACTGATGTTCCGCTGTAACGGTGGTGGACTCATCAGAACAGAGTGGGCGAGCTGACCAATCAGAGCACAGTGGGCTCATAGGGAGGGGGGGGGGGGGCAGGAGCTCCAACAAGCCGTGTAGGACAGAGAGTGCACATACTTTACAGAGATGCTGTATGAGAAACCAATGTGAGTTTGGAACATTGCACAATATAAATCTATTCTAGTAGACCTCAACAATGGAATTATGATCAGTAGAAATGGCCATGACATGGGATCTTTAAGGTATTTGGTCCAAAATATCATGATATTATATTTTTCTTCATCGTGCCCAGCCCGGCTGCAACTAGCAGTTTATTTCATTGTTGATTAATCAACACATTTATCCTCGATTCATGGATTTTGTCTAGAAAATATGAGAACAAATTTGAGAAAAAATGTATTTTTTACGACCACTCCAGTCGTGTGAGTTGTCTTTTAAATATCTTGTTTTGTCAGTCAATATATTCACTTTGATATAATAAGCAGCACATCTCCAGATTAGAGAGGATAACAACTCATTTAGAATAATTACCTAAAAGATTAATGAATCATCCTAATAATTGCTGAATAATTTCTGTAAAATTGACTTGAGATGAGCAGAGATGGTCCTTGCAAGTATTTACAAAAACAATAAATGTCTCAGTTGTCTAAAGGCTAATAAATAACTAAATATGTTACCCCTTGTGCTTCATTGTGTTTATTTCCACAGATGATTCTCAGCTGTTGTGTTTCCGACTCACTTCATGGGCTTCAGCAGCGCCTCTCCGTAGTTTGTGAATGTCATCACCAGCTTCAGCTGCGTCCCCCCGGACTTCTGCACTGAAAACCAGCACAGAGAACGTTTCCATGGCAACACAGTGAACACACACACACACACACACACACACACATATGACATGCTGTGACAGAACACATTGGCCATTAATGGACACACTCAAAAACATGTGCGTCATCTCCGACATATAACAGGCTTCAAGTGTGTCACATCTCTTACACACACACACACACACACACACACACACACACACACACACACACACACACACACACACACACACACACACACACACACACACACACACACACACACACACACACACACACACACACACACACACACACACACACACACACACACACACACCACGTCTCCTGCTATATTTAGCGTGACATTGTGTTACATGCATTCATTCCCATCAGTGCTCCCAGCATCTCTCATGTGATATAGAGCATCATCACAAGTGTGCGTCACAGGATTTATCCTCAAAGTTTTTCCTGTACATGATATCCATTTATCTTTTAGAATGATATATAATTTCAGTATTTCTTCATCTTTGTTTCAACCTGTTTGTTTAAGGGCTGTCTTCTATTAATCGTTTTGTTGACTGGTCGTTTGTTTTGGTCTTAATCGTCTTTTTTAGTCCTTAAGACATTTAGTATTATTTTCATGGTGTTTAACAAATATCCCAATCCTTCACATCTCTGGTAAACAGAGGATTTTTTTGTGGAGAAACTCAGTTTTTCAGATCAGAATTCAACATTCAAGTCAGAAATCTGAGAAAATTATATAATATTTGAGGAAAAGTTATAATTCGGAAAAAGAGTCAAAATTCCGGAGAAAAGTTAACATTCCGAAAATATTGAAATTCTAAGAAAAAGTCTAAATTAAGTCAGAAATCTGGATATACATTTTTAAAGTTAAAAGTCTCAGAAAAAAAATTCTGAAAAAAAGTCAAAATTCTGAAAAAAAAGCCAAAATTCTGAAGAAAGTCAGAAATCCTGTCAAATTTGACTGGTGTCTTTGGCTCAAGGGGTAAATGGATGCCTAACAACCAGAGGGCTGGTGGTTCATCTCCCAGCATGGCAAAGTGAAGTGTTGTGGGAGGCAAGATGGCGAAAGATGCGTGTGGGTGAAATGGTAAAGATGGCGTGAGTTGGAAGGCCGGTCAACACGATACAGAAGTATAGAGGTACAGAGCGGCTGGCCAGCCTTAAGGCCCTGACACACCAAGCCGATTTCGGCCGTCGATAGATGTCTGGCCGTCGATGAGCATCCTGTCGCCCTACTCAGATTGGTGTGTCCCGCACCGTTGTGTCTTTTCGGCCGCCCCCTATCGCCGGGAGCGGAGGCTGTCGGCAAAAGAAATCACTCTGATTGGCTGTTCAGCTTAGCGAATCAGTGCATGAGAAGCGAAACGGCTATCTGCTTCCACAAGCAACAGTCCAAGGGCTGATACCGCCAGTACCGCAGTAAACATGTTTTCGATTATAAGTCGCTATGTGAAACAGTCTGTGAAACCGTCTGTGATGGACGTGAGTGAAAATGGAACGCACAGGCAGTCTGTCTTCTGGTTGCCTCTTTTGAATGATGAATACACACTACCGCCGCCTGCTGGTAAGGAGAGTTATTGCCACTCACGCATGCACAGTGCGTACGTGCTACTTGGCCGTCGGCTGAAGTCTTTGCGGTGTGTTCCAGTGCGACTGTTTGGCCAAGGCGCAGGAGACGTGAGGCGACACAACAGTCGGGTCCATCGGGACGTGTTCTTTGGTGTCAGTTTGGCGTGTCAGGGCCTTAAAGGTGGGGTAGGTAATTTTGGAGAAACCAGCTCGAGTGCGCTAGAATTTGAAAATACACAGCCGGAAAAATCTGCCACTTCCTTACAGAGCCCCTCCTCCAACACACACGAACGCGCACATGACCAATGAGAGCACGAGATAAGTTTGTGCACAGATGGAAGGCTGACAGGCAGGTAGGCCATCCAATCATTTTAGCCGGGCCGGCTCAGATGATTGGTCGTGCTTTTTACAGTACTACAGCTTCCACAGATGATATTTTTTTATGGATTTTTTGTCAAAGCACTTCAGATATTCATTGCTATCGGGATGTTAAGAGCATTCCATGGAATATAACAAAAAGTGTATCTCGAGCCGGTTTCTCAAACTTACCTACCCCACCTTTAAGACGTGAAAAATAAACAAAGGGAACACGAACTAAATACAAATAATTTATTTTTTAAGTAAAAATACAATGAATAAATCAATTAAATACAAAAATGATATCAGTACATAAACAACGAATAATCAAATAACTAATATTGATAACATTAATAATATTTAAATAAATGATAATAAAAACAATAATAACAAAATAATACAAAAAGAAAGAAACATTTGTAATAACTACATCAAAAAGAATAATGACACAAAATAAAATAATATATATACATAAAAAAAACACAATAAAACAACTTAATAAATAAAAATGAAATAAATACGAAAACAATAAAATAATAATTCAAAACACAATAATTATATTTAAAATAATAATAATAGTTCAAAAATAAAACATTGAAACGCCCTCCGGGGGACAGTCCCCCTGCGGTGAGGAGGGGCGGCCGGGCTGGCCAGCCATAGGGAAACATAAATTAAACAATAATATAAAACATAATACAAATGAAGCTCAGCGCAAGTTCAACCAGAAAGACGTTCTTTACTCATTAATTTACTATGTCAATTACCACTCTCTCTCCTCTCAATAAGTGATCGGGGGCGTCACTCCCCAGCTTAACCAATCACTAAGCTCTATTCTCACAAGCCCATCATAGCGCTCTGCTAAACCTTTAAAATCTGCTCTCCCCTCTGACAGCTGTCATTTCAGGTGACTCGACGCAACCCTCCTCCCCCCCTTTTCACCTCCTGTCCCTCTGAATCCAGGGTCAAGCTAAGCCCCTCCCCTTCAGACCGAACCCAACTATCCATTCACCACCACCAGGGTCAAGCTAAGCCCCTCCCCTTCAGACCGACTCAACTATTCATTCACCACCACCAGGGTCAAGCTAAGCCCCTCCCCTTCAGACCGACCCAACTATTCATTCACCACCACCAGTGTCTAGACCCCGGGGGGTTTCATCGGATCGGTTCTCCCCTCCCGAATGATACTCCTGCCCAACGGGACCTAATTGCCAAAACCCCATTAGGCCTACATTCATTTGTGTATTCCTGGCAATAAATATGTATTCTTATCAAAACCGTCTCTGCTGATTGAATTATCATTATCCTGTTTAATCTATGACATTTTACGAGGAGCCAGGAAGATTTACATTTCGGTTCTGTAGATTTCGTTCATCGTTTGAATTTGTAACGTCACGTCTGGAGACCTGTTTAAGTCCGGTTAGCTCAGCTGGTTAGAGCGTGGTGCTAATACCGCCAAGGTCGCGGGTTCGATCCCCGTACTGGACAAAAGTACTTTTTCCTCACTCGCAAAGTTAGTAACATTTGACCAGAGTATCAAAACTGGGGGAAAAAAGGGAATCAAAAAAGTAAATATCTGCACATAAGTGTCTATTTAAACACGGAACAATTTTACGGGTTAAAAAAGTATTTCTACAAATGAAAAATGACATTTAAAATATAAATAAATGCATACGAAATAAATCATTAAGTAAATAAAAATACAAACCTAAATACAACAATTCTGAGAAAAAGTCAAAATTCGACAAAAAGGTTAAAATTCTCAAAAAAATGAAATTCTGAGAAAAAGTCAAGATTCAGACCGAAATCTGGAAAAATATAAAAAATCTGAGGAAAAGTTAAAAGTCTCATAATATTAAAATTCTGAAACAAAGTCAAAATTCCCGAGAAAATAAAAAAATGCTCAAAAAATTTAAATTCTAAGAAAAAGTCAAGTTTCAGGGAAAAAAGTCAAAAATCTGAGAAAAAAAGTCAGAAATCTGAGAAAAATTTAAACATTCTGAGAAACACACTAAAAGAGAGGCAATGCCAGAAAGAGCAGAATAGGGCCTCTTTAATTAGAGTCTACAGCAGGGATGGGCAAATGGCGGCCCCAGCAGGCATGTTGTTATGCCTGCTGGGACGTTAAAGTGGACCTATCATGCTATATTATAATAATATAGTGTAGGACCATACCTATATAAGGCATATTTATACTTTTTCTTTTTCAAAATACCAAACAGATCATGCATTTCGCTCAATTTGCACTTTTTTAGCTCTGTTTTTGCAAGGGTTGATTCTGTGAGCAACAGCACCATCTAGAGGCCTGGCATATGTACTACAGCGTCTCCAGCGCTTTCGAACGGCAATGGCCGTGGCTGTCTCCTCCTGATTGGTGGAGTTGGCCCAATAGCCGTAGCGCCACCGTCCTGACGTCAGGACAGTGTTCAAATCTGGATCAGTTTTTATCAGATCCGTTGCAGCCCCTTTTTTAGAGATTTGGGTATGGAGGAAAATAGAGAGGGTTGTGTTTTCTGACACTTGGTGAGTTCCCTGGAACACCGGGGACACATATTCATGTAGAAAAGACGTACAAAAGTGCATTTTGCATGATAGGTCCCCTTTAAGTTACCGCTTGTAATTATGCTTTTACAAGCTTCAAAGTTGTATTTATCATCTGAATTTGGCGAAACAAGTTTAATATTCTAAAAACCAAGACTTTGTTTATTTGAAATCAGATGAAAACAAACTGTCACAGACCCTGCCGTGTTATCTATGATTACTATACGCTTTACATTCATAATTTCAGCGGGAGGGAGGGGGAGCGGCGCTGAGGATTGACAGGTGTCTGTGTGGACATTCCCCTTATTGTGAGTCAGCAGAGGCTACAAGTGTCTTAGGTTCAAGTTAGACAACTAATGTCTGGGTTAGTGTTCATGACTTCATGTTTATGTCATCTTAATGTTCATCTCAATGCACACACATTTTCCGTGCTTTCCAATAGTTTAAAATAGTTGTATTCCACTGTTAAATAACCTGTTCAACACAAACATGCCACTTGTCAAAATTAAATAACATTTCTGTGAACTGATATTTGTTTAGTGAGCTTATTGGAGGATGTTCCCTGAAAGATTGTAAAATGTCAATGAAGATGTCAGAATTAGTATATTTGTTAATAATTACATACAATACATGGAATTTGTGTGTGTGTGTGTTCCAAGTGAATCTACGGCCCCCTGGTGGCCAGTACATAAATGATGTGGCCCCCACCACCATCCAAGTTGCCCATCCCTGGTCTACAGGATCTGATTAGATGTAAGTGAGGATGAAACCTTCAACAGACTTGTTTTAAAGGCTGTTTCTTTCTTTGACTCTGAGGTTTTTTTACTACATATTCCCATCATCTGTTGATCCTCTGAAGCCATCAAAGCTTTTCTGTGGCTTCAAAGTGAGTCTGCATCTGAACCTCACAATCACTCCCCCTCATCCCCTTTATTTTACCTCTCACTCCCTGAAACACACCTTCAGGGGCGGCGCCAGGCTTGCAGTTGCTACAGCAACACCAACAATTGGCCTAGCAACTGCTAAGCAACCCCAAGTATGTTTTTTGTGAAATTCATAATTTGAAAAATGATTGATTCGAAAATGATATGCTACAGTACAGTACAAGTACTTCTGGGTGTTTCATTCTAGCTCGGCTCTGTGTGTGTGGCACGAGTGAGCGAGCGAGAGAGAGAGTTTTGATTTGAGTAGCTGCATCAAAAATGAGCTCCTGAACCAAAACATTTTTGGGGGAAATTGGACCTAAAAAGTGAGACATTTTATAGGAAAATCTGCAATTATTCTTCAGAATTAACTCTAAAGAAGAGTTAACGACATTGATCGACAGAAACGGAGGAAGAAACACAATTTTTGGATGTATTTTTTTGTTGAAACTACTAAGCTTTCAACTACCAACTACCAACTGTCAACTGTCAACTAGCTGTGGGCTGCTAGGCTGTGGGCTGCTAGCTGTTACCTGCCACTGTTGGAAGGAGCCGCACTAAAGAAGGTAGCGGAACATTATTATCTGTGAATTATTTTATGAAGATAAGAAGCTAGAAAAGCGAATTAATGAGCCTCTCTTTGGAACAAAACAAGTGGTCGCCATGGAAACTGTCCAGCAGGCAAAAAATAACTTCTCAGCTGTGAGAGCAGAGAGAAGAGAGATTGAATATCCTGCTAAATGCAAGAGTGTTAATGCGAAGGACAAACACAAGGAGAAGACACTGTGTGGAAACCCAGAGGTCCTCTTCACTGACTATGCCCAACAAAAAGAAGGAAGGAAGAAGAACAACCTCATATTCTTCACTGATTCCATCTACATCTGGAAAGATACTCTGTGCAGCAATTATGCATATGGATCCAGAGAGGGCATCGGCTCAGGAGGCAGATTACAAATCTGTAAAGATGAACACCTTGACAAAGATGACCCTCTGCTCACCATCACATACTATACCAAAGGAAAGGTCATGGTCCAAGGGAATGAAGCCAACCTGGAGTCATTCGAAGAGGCATTCCCCCTGTTAAAGCTGAGGTGGACACAAAGAGGATCAATGTCCCCTCTGATGTCCCCTCTGATGTCCCCTCTAATGTCCCCTCTGATGTCCCCTCTGATGTCCCCTCTGACAGCGAAGGTGATGAGAGCCCAATAGAGAACCCCAACACCTTGTCCATCTCTGCCCCTCCCACACCTGCGAGCTCCAACAATCGGCTGAAGGAGAGTAAGGCCCTGCTGGAGCTGGACTTTGCAGAATTCAAAGAGCGGACCCAGGCCAGGCAGTCTGGTCCCCCAGACAACACTCTGCAGCAGCTTAAAGAGGACCTCCAGCAGCTCAAGAGAGACAATGAGGCCTTGACCTCAGAGGAAGTGTAGAGGCACTCAAACAGGAGAACAGTGTGCTCCGTGTTCAGTTAGCCAAAGTGAAGGAGGATGCTGGAGAAGGAGCTTCACCAGGCAGGTCCAACACCTGACAGAGAAACTCTCAGTCCTCACAATGACGAGTACAGAGAGACAGACTCTCCCTGCCAGTGTCCCTGGCCCACCCTCTCTGCTCAGCACCCAGCCCAACAACACCCTGGCACCTCCTGATACACCCACACAGCCAGCTGTCAACAGCCAGCTCTGCCCATCCCAGCTTCCCTCTACTCAGCCTGAAGAACAAGACCCACAAGTGGTCCTGTTGGCTGACTCAAATGGGAAGTTCCTGGACACAAGAAAGCTTTTTCCTGATAAAAAAGGTGCTGTCTAAACACTGCAGCACCACAGGCCAGGCAATGAAGCTGTTGAAAAAGGAGACCCTCAGGAGCCCTCAGTACCTGGTGATCCACACGGGAACAAATGACCTGCACAGCCTCCGTAGGGACACTGCTGAGGCAGTGAGGAAAATGGTGGAGCAGGCCAGTAAGGAAGTTGGGGACTGGCTTCAGTAGAAGCTGCTGGGACTCCCAGCAGCTTCTACTGAAGCCTTCCGAGTAAATCGCCAGAACCCCGACACCTCCTCATCTCCACCGCTCCCATGTTTTATTTTGTGTTGCCATAAGTTAGTCTCTCTGCGTTTGTGCGCTGGGTGAATGCTAATGCTAATAATGCTAATGCGAGGATAATAAAATGGTGGCTCTACAAAACATTTCAGAGTTGTACGGGGCGTGGTTTGCAATTCGCCCAGCCAATCAGAACTGGGGCACTTTTTTCCCCCAGGAAAGTACCATCTCTCAGCAGGCACTAAAAATGGGGGTAAAAGTTCCAGAGATGAAGTGCTCTTTTTGGTGTGAACGCGACATAAGGGGTACTAACGGAACTAAACGCGAAAAGTACGGTGAAAAGTACTCCGGTGTGAACGCGCCTCTTGTCTCCCTCCCCACCTACAGCAGCGGAGCTATGCTGCAGTTGTAGCCCAGCCTGCTGCCACCCTCCCTCCCCCTGCTACCTCTGAACTGGGACACATCAGGATGATGCTGCACACCCTGTGCACCCGACTTCTGTCCAGCTAAGACATTACATGTATATGTTATAGTAGTAAAATGGTAAATGGTAAATGGACTGTACTTATATAGCGCTTTATCCAGTCTTTACGACCCCTCAAAGCGCTTTACATACTACATGTCATTCACCCATATTCATGCAGAGCAGTGTTCCTTACTCTAGGAACTAACATTCATACACATTCACACACCGTTGGCCATGCCATCGGGAGCAACTCAATAATCAGTACAATAGTAATATTAGTGAAAATAGTACATTGTTTCTTCTTATATATTTGTCTCACTATACAGGTTCATTTTGATTATGTGTTTTTAAAAAGAGATGCGTTCATTTCATATAAGCTGTTGGAATATTCAGGGACTCCACTCCTCAACCTTTGAGGTTAAGAGTGAAAATCCAGAGTTCTTAGAATCTTTCAAAGATGTTGATCTAATTATATTAACAGAAACATGGTGTAAAAATGATCTGCTCACTCACTGTCCTCCAGGTTATAATGAAGTCATGGTGCCCTCTATAAAATCAAAAAACATACGCAGGGGGGAAGAACATCGGGGGGGATCTTGGTGTGGTATAAAGGAGATCTTTGCTGTCAGATCTCAGTAGTAAAACAAGGTCAATCACACATTTGGTTAAGGTTAGATCAAACCCTGGCCATAACTGACAGGAATCTATATGTGTGTGCTATTTATATACCCCCAGTAGACTCTCCTTATTTTGAAGAAGACATTTTTGAAACTCTCCGTTCAGAAATCGCCTATTTTCAGGCCCAGGGAAATGTGCTTCTAACTGGAGATCTGAACGGACGAACAGGAATTGAACCTGATGTCATAGACCCACAGGGCAGCCACAATGTATTTGGTGAGCCCCCCCTGATTACCACACCAACCGTCACCCATCGGAACAACCTTGACTCTGAAATAAATCAGAATGGCAAAGAGATAGTGCTTCTCTGTCGGGCCTTAGGCCTGTACATGGTGAATGGGAGGTTCAGAGGGGACTCTTTAGGGGGATACACATACTCCTCAGCTCTAGGGTCTAGTGTAGTAGACTATGCAATCGCTGACATGAACCCCTCCACTATCAGTGCATTCACTGTCAGATAGCAATCCTCCTTTTCAGACTACAACCAAATCAATGTGTTCTTTAAACTCTCAGGTCAAATGAGTGACACAACAAGGAAACCCAGTAAGCTGTATAAATGAAATCCTACTTACAGATGGGCCCCAGACAGTGAAGACAAATTCACCATGGCCTTGAACTCACCTGATCTGATGAATGACATGTCACTATTTGACCAAAATCAATATGTTCCTACCAAAGATGGTGTAAACATGGCCATTGATTATATCAATATGATATTTTACAAGGCAGCTATTAAAGCTGACCTTATAAAACAAAAGCAGAAGCCTGTTAAAAGGCAAAACGCTGACAAATGGTTTGACCATCAGAAAAGACCTGAGAAAAATAGCAAATGAAAAACATCGGCAACCAAACAACCCAGCCTTACTCATTAGATACAATGAAGTTTTAAACAAATATAAATGAACAATAATGAACAAAAAACTAAATGATACCCACATGAAACTTGAAGATATTGAGAAAGCCATTGATCAAAATCAATTATGGGATCTGTGGAACAACTTCAACACAAAACAACCACAAGCATTACCCATCCAAAACGGTGACATCTGGAGAGAACATTTTCAAAGTTTGTACAAAGACATACCAATAAATCTAATGAATTCAGATCAATGTATTACAAAAGAGAAACTCCAAACATTAGAAGAAACTATTAAAGACAACCCCCTTGATTTCCCAATGACTTGGGAAGAGTTGACCACACCGACACAATCTCTCCGGCCAAGGAAAGCTTGTGGCCCAGACAACATTCAAAACGAAATGCTCAGATGCAGCACCCCAGAGAGGCAGGGTACAGTGTTCAAGCTGTTCAATATCATATTGCAGTCAGGATGTTTTCATCTGGTGCAAAGGGCTCATTTCCCCCATTCATAAGAGTGGAGACAAATCAGACCCTAAGAACTACCGTGGCATCTGTGTCAGCAGCTGTCTGGGGATCAGACCCTAAGAACTACCGTGGCATCTGTGTCAGCAGCTGTCTGGGGACATTATTCTGTAGTATTCTAAATAAAAGAATACAAGATGTCCTTAACCAACAATCCATCTTGAGGAAAAATCTAATTGGCTTCCTTCCAAAACACCGCACCACCGACCATGTATATACCCTTCACACTTTAATTAACCTCTTAAGCACGGCGGTCCCCCCATTGGACCCCTCCCACCGTTTTGTTTTCGAGATAATGTCTCAGGGCTTCTTAACATTTATGAAACTATTAATGTGTAGCACCAGATTAACGGGAAGAATCTCAGCTAACTGAAGATATGAACCATTTTTACCAAAACAAAACACAAGTCTCATAAGAAGCGTCTAAATGACCCCTGAGCGAAACAATTCTAACGCACTGCGGCACACAATTCAAGATAAAGATACCCTTATTACTTATCGTAGCTGCACATACAATATAGCCGATTAAAGCTGAGACTCCACTGATTATTTAGGTATAGTATCATCACTGAGCGATCCGAACTTGCGACAGGGGAAGCAAACACAGACATCACAACACGTACCTTTACGGAGCTTTTACGGCAGATCGTCTCACCGTAGCTGTCAATTAGGTCAAAAGACGTGTTCAATGGCATTAAAACGAAAAAAAAAAAATCTACAACTGTTGATCCATAGGTTGATAATGTACCTGTGCCTTTGAAGAAATTATTTATAATCCATAATTCCATTTTTTATGTAAAAATCGGAGCGGAAAAGTTAGCTGCTAATGGTAGCCACCAGAGTGTATGCAGCTTCCGGTTTTGGTAACGCGTCACTCTCACTCCTTATTTGTTAACGTGTTGGTGTGTATATAACTTTCCCTCGATTCCATTGGCTCTAGCGGTTATAAAGAGATTTCATTCATCAAAATCGAGCAAGTGGGGCCAGAGATAGGTCAAATCCACCCAAATGACCCCAGAAGTGGGGTTTTTTGGCTAAATCTCTCTAAAAAGGTCAAATGTCACTTGTTTTGCATCAATCTTGATACAGGGTACTTATTATATGTTGTACTTTGGATTCCTAAAGCTTTTAGTCTACTAACCCATCATCCAAGGGTAGTTTTCACTATAAGTACAAAATATTTTTTGGACGGACACTATAATTTACAGTTTTTTATTATGTAAAATCTGAATTTTCTTTAAAATAAAAAACATCTATATTGATTCTGACTTTTCTACATCCAACTCACAGGTTTATCATTACTTTGAGAATAAAGATTATTAATTTAACCCTTTTAGAAGGGAAGATATGGTCATTTGTTCTGGGAATGTCCTTTTCGAGCCTGAGACCTGAAAAACAGGCTCAGGGCTTAAGAGGTTCAAACATGTACACCAAACACAAAATGGTAAGATATTCACTTGTTTCATTGATTTCAAGAAAGCTTTGGACTCTATTTGGCATGACGGGCTCTAGACTTCTACATTGTGGTATAGGGGGCAACATGTATGATCTGGTTAAATCAATGTATTTAGAAAATAAGTGTGCTGTTAAAATTGGAGACAAACTGAATTCTTCACCCAGAGAAGAGGTGTTCGTCAGGGTTGCAATTTAAAGGGGACCTATCATGCAAAATGCACTTTTGTACGTCTTTTATACATGAATATGTGTCCCCGGTGTGTCAGGGAACTCCCCAAGTGTCAGAAAACACAACCCTCTCTCTTTTCCTCCATACCCATATCTCTAAAAACGGGGCTGCAATGGATCTGATACAGACTGATACAGATTTGAAATATCTCTGACGTCAGAAACAAGGAGCTCCGCCTGGCAACTCTCCACGATCAGGGGAATGGGGGGTTAGGCAACGGCCACGGCCATTGCCGCTCGAAAGCGCTGGAGATGCTGTAGTACATATGCCAGGCCTGTAAGTGGCGCTGTAGTCTGCCACAAAAGCAACAAAGAAGACTTCTTACAGAATCAGCCCTTGCAAAAACAGGGCTGGAAAAGAGCAAATAGAGAGAAATGAGGCATGGCTAAAATGCATGATCTGTTTGGTATTTTGAAAAAAAAACTTCGCAGACATGTTTTATATAGGTATGGCCCTACAATATAGTATTCAAATATAGCATGATAGGTCCACTTTAAGTCCGACTTTATTGAATGTATATATAAATGAAGTTGCTGTTCAGTTGGATCAATGAGCTGCTCCTGGCCTCTCCCTCCTAGATAGAGAGGTGAAGTGTCTGCTTTATGCTGATGACCTTGTTCTGCTGTCTCCTACTGAACAAGGACTACAACAACAGCTGGACATAGTAGACCAGTACTGTAAGAACTGGGCCCTGGCAGTCAATATGAAGAAAACTAATGTCATGGTTTTCCAAAAACGCCCCAGATGTCAGGAGAACAAATACCAGTTTACCATAAATAATCATATCATTGAACATAGTATGAGTTATACCTACCTTGGTTTAACCATAACAGCATCAGGAAGTTTCAACATGGCAGTGAATGCACTCAAAGAAAAAGCCAGAAGAGCTCTAAATGCAATGAAGAGAACATTTTATCATTTCCAAATTCCAATTAAAATCTGGCTTAAAATCTTTGATAGTGTGATCCAGCCCATTGCGCTGTACGGTAGTGAAGTATGGGGTCCACTCAGTCACCAGAGCTATACCCGCTGGGACAAACATCCAACAGAGTCTTTACATGCAGAATTCTACAGATACATTTTACGTGTTCAGAGAAAAACACCAACAAATGCATGTAGAGCAGAATGAGGCAGATACCCACTGATGATTAACACTCAAAAGAGAGCACTAACATTCTTTAACCACCTTAGATCCAGCCCCCGAGACACCCTCCACTCCAAAGCCCTCCTAAGCCAAGAGCTAAACCCAGAGAAGAGTCCCCTATAGGTGCGTTCACACCGGAGTACTTTGGTGTACTTTTCCCACAATAGTTCATCAGAACCACGATATATTTGCGTTCACACCAAAAAGCCCCAGGAACTAAAGTAGCTCAACTTAGTTCGCGAGACTCGCTTTTCAGTCCCTGCCACAGAGCAGGGTCTTTCGTGGGAGAAAGTAGTTCGTACGTCTGATTGGCTGTGCGGAATGCAAACCACGCCCGTTTGACTCAGAATTTTTTGTTGTAAGCGGCCATTGTATTTCCTCGCTTCGCAGCACACACGAAGAGATTCCTTTTGTGAAAGCAGTTATTATAGCAACACTAAATAAATCAATTGGAGCGGTGGAGTGATGAGGATGAGGATGTGTCTGCGCTTCTGGCGATTGACTCGGAGGACGCGAAGCGCCACATTCAGAAGCTTCTACTGAATGCAGTTTATGTGGCTCTGCAAAGTTAGCAGACCTGGCAAAGTCATGTCGGGACGACTACGAAGGTAAAACAAAATACATGCACTGCACTGTTTTAATCTGCACAATACTGGTCTTAGATGTACTTTTATTTGCTCAGTAGATCGAGCTAGCCATGGTAGAACTTGCTAACGTTAGGTCCAAGCTGGCTAACAACATCTAGCTAGCTAGCTATTCTCATCCATGCCCGCTATGAACACGTTTTGACTTGTGAATAAGTGTGCAATGTTCTGTAATTTGCTTCACTAACTCATGGCACTAATCGTGTGTTTCAGGCGAGGTGTTTCTCTCAGGATTAGAAACTAGTTTTCCCCTCCGGGATAAAACGATAATATAACGTTAGCAATTAGCATGCTAGCTGGACCTCTGTGGCTAAACTGAATGCATAGAGGTAAACAATAGATTGTAGTTGCTAAAATTTCAAGTAATTTGCAACATTCATTCTACATGTTAATGGTAAAAGCTTAAACAGTTGATTACCTGCATGCCACAAAGACTGATGTTCTAATATTTTTGCACATTTAAGTAGAAATGTAATTGAAATTCTATTTACTGCCTAAACATTGTTTCTTGTATTATCCTAAATAGTTTGACCTTGTTTCCTCAGAAGGCTTCTCAGACTACATGGAGGATCCCTCAGAGAAACACATCCTGACCGCTGCTGCCATACTGCAGCAAACAGGAGGGAACGGAGGTGAAAACACACTTTATACATTTAGATATGTGGAGCACAAAGAAAAGCATTGCTAAAAAACATTTAGCAGCTAAACTGTGGATAACAAGTAAACCACATTGGTTTGTTATTCAATATTCAAAAGTTTTTTGAATCATTACATGTCACTTGTTAAACGCTTTTATCCAAAGCTTACATACTCAATACTGTGGGCAATCCCCACAGGAGCACTTTGGGGTGAAGTGTCTCAGGGACACAACGACATGCTGACTGCAGTGGGGTTTGAACCTGTGCTCCCCTGATCCGAACACCAATGCAAATGCAAATGCGGCACAATAAGTGTAAGTGCGCCACAGTTTCTACTGCTCGCAGTCCACTAGCACCCCCACCCCCCCGCTCGCTACACACAGGGCCCTGTAGGTAGATCACTTTGACTTGGTCATTTTAAAAGTAGCTCCCAATCTGAAAAAGTGTGGGCACCCCTAGAGGATGTTAGGTCCACCCCAAAATAGCACTTTACCCCTGCTTACACCTATATGCCGTGAGCTGATTATCGAGCCTTCATTGTAACAGTCGCGCGTGTATTGTGTGTGTGGGGAGTGTTGCAGTAGAACATTCCACTGTAGCCCCCGGTAGCTACATTAATGGGAAACCCTACATGTTTGAGCAACCTCTATGAAACGTCAAGCTACCCCACAGCACCCCCAACCGAAAATCTCTGGTGCCGCCCATGCACACCTTCATCACAGCAGGTTTGGGTTTAGGGCTAGAAGTAGTTTAGGTTAAATTGATAGATCTGTTCCTTTTGAAAATGTCTTTCTTGTGCCGGCTGCAGTCTTACAAAAGCTTTTCATACACAAATGTATTCAAGAGGTTAATTGAAGCTATAGCTATAGTACCTGTTTGTATTCAGAGTCACTGAATCAGATGACGTGGAAGCTATTGAAAAAAAACTCCAGTTAAATATGTTTTAAAAAGGCATCAGCAATTGTGTGTAAGATGTGCCACATAGGGCACATTTCTTTATAATTATCCTACATCATATTCATATTTATTGATGGTCCCTAAGTGAAACCCTGTGGTTATGATGACCCACATGGCGGTTTAGGGAAGAGGATTAGGGTCACGTGAGAACTGTTTCTTTTGGGTGTGAGCCAAAGTTAGAAATAAAATACAGTTCTGACTTTAATCTTAAAAAGTCAAAATATTGAGAAAAAAGTCAGAATTCTTAGAAAAATTATCTGTAAATGTATTTTGTAAGAAATAAAGAAAAACCTGGAAATTCTTAAAATTCTAAGATTAAAGTCAAATTCCAAAACAATATTGTTCTCAGGTGAGCCTCTTCCGTAGGCTGGTTTATAGAATTAGCTTTTGTTCTTTTGATATTTCAACACTAGCCTATTCCAGAAAGCTGTTCGTCTTCATGTATACTTGAACTTGGATATTATGACATAATATTCACCTAAAGTCAAATTCAAAACGTTTTTTTAACTTTTGGTCACATCCCAACATGTGTTCTCACGTGGACCTAAACCTCCTCCGTAGGCTGTTTCGTAGATTTAAGCGCTAGCCTATTCCTTAAAGCGTTTATTTATCATTTGTCACGCTGTTCGTCTTCGTGTATATTTGAACTTGGATATTAACACTATAATTCACCGTATTCTTCTCTGTACGTATAAATGAGATATTGATCTGAATGTGGTTCAGATCAAAATGTTTCATTTTGAAAAAAAGTCAACATTTTGAAAAAAAGTCAACATTCAAGTCAGAAATCTGAGAAAATATATTTTTTGAGGAAAAGTCAAGATTCGGAAAAAGAGTCAAAATTCCGGAGAAAAGTAAAAATTCTAAGAAAAAGTCAAGATTCTAAGAAAAAGTACAAATTCAGTCAGAAATCTGGAAAAAAAAAAAAATATCTGAGGAAAAGTACAAATTCGGAAACAAAGTCTAAATTCCGGAGAAAAAGTTAAAATTCTCCAAAAATTGAATATGGGTGTTATAAAGCATGTATATTTAGTTTTGTGTCCCACCTGCGCTGACGACTCTCTGCGTGGCGATCTGCTGAGTCAGCGCCGCCATGTTCTGGTCCCGGTGAGCGAACAGCTGCCAGCGGGAAATACCAAGATGGAAGCGCAGCCAGGGGGGGTGAGAGTCACTGCTGCTGTTCCACCGGATGTCCTCGTTATCCTCCTCATTCGCACTCACCCTGAAACACAACCGGGAGGGAAGTCTGATAACTTTGTGGTACTAGAGAATGGCTGCACGATATATAAGAATAATGTGCGATAACTTCTTCGGTAACACATTATTGCGATTAAGAAACAAGTATTAAAGTGCAGTCTTTCTGCTCAAAAGATAACGTCATTTCCAAAATGATAATTTTGAACTAATTGAACATAAACTCAACAAAATAGGCGTGTTAAAAAGTGATAGTAGAGTTGTCAAAGTAGAGACGACTGACCACATCTGGGAGCTCTTGTCACTGGAATGGACTTTTGGTTTGACTTTCAGCAGCCAGTCCTCCTCGGGGACGGGGACGGGCATGTTGTAGAGAGGATGATCAAAAAGAGCCTCCATCTTCCTCTGATCAGACTCCAGAGCTCGCTCAGTGACCGAGGACACGTCCATCGGGACAAATCCACCTCCTTTCAAAGACACAACCCCGTCAGAGAGTGTTAGCTCACGACCTTTATATATATCCTTTATTTAACCAGGTCTCATGGAGATTAAAATATATTCTTCAAGAGCGACCTGGCCAAAGGGCAGAACAAAGTTACAACAAATGAACATGAAACAATACAGGCAGACGAATACAGCTGTAAAACACCAATTAAATGGCACATTAGCCAGTCAATATGCAAATAAAAGAAAGTATCATAAAACATTAAAAAGCAATCACATCGACCAATGGTTTCATGTTCTCTGTCCTTTAAGAGGTGATCAAATACTTTGGCATCCTTACTGGCATCCTTCCTGGCATCCTTCCTGGCATCCTTCCTGGCATCCTTACTGGACGCCTGTCTCCCAGTGGAGGCCTCAGCTGGACCATCGCTCCCCACTGAGGACTGGTCTTTGTGGGCCAGCTCTCTCAGGATGTTGGTCCTGGGGGTCAGCGGGGGGTCACAGGACTGCTGGTTAATGGGAAGAGAGACAAGCACCAGGAGGAGGTGGAAGAAAACGGTGAAGAAGGCCAAGGAAAGACAGATTGTCCTGTAGCGATAGCGCATTCGTAACATCGTCCTGCTGAGGGAAGGTAGGAGGAGAAAGGAGGTGAGAAAGATTTAAAAGAAAACATGTTACAAGAGTATGAGAAAAAGCTATATGGTGGGGAGCAACGTATTCTCAATCAACGATTTGTGAGATATCTTTAAAAATATATTCCGTATTTCTTGTGTCCAGATCACTTTACCAATTTATGCTTGTAGTGTAAGTCATACAGTATTTTCAAAACTCTTCACACGCAACTGCTCGGTTAGTTTACTTGTTTAGGTTATGGAAAGGATTGTGGTTTGAGTTAAGAATAACTACCGAAGTGACGTTACTTATAAATATAAATTATCTCTGACTTCTGGATTTACATGGCACACTAACAACGGTCAGTCCTGTCCTAATGGTAAACCCTCAATTTGCAAAACAAGGCCAAAACTCAGGCAATTAAATGTCAATATCTAACTTTTAAACAATTAAGGTAATTGGGTTACCGTTTACCACTGGAGGTCAATGCCTAACGTTTACCACTGGAGGTCAACGCCTAACGTTAACCACTGGAGGTCAACGCCTAAAGTTAACCATTGGAGGTCAATGCCTAAAGTTAACCACTGGAGGTCAATGCCTAACGTTTACCACTGGAGGTCAATGCCTAACGTTAACCACTGGAGGTCAACGCCTAAAGTTAACCATTGGAGGTCAATGCCTAAAGTTAACCACTGGAGGTCAATGCCTAACGTTTACCACTGGAGGTCAACGCCTAACATTAACCACTGGAGGTCAACGCCTAAAGTTAACCATTGGAGGTCAATGCCTAAAGTTAACCACTGGAGGTCAATGCCTAACGTTTACCACTGGAGGTCAACGCCTAACGTTAACCACTGGAGGTCAATGCCTAAAGTTAACCACTGGAGGTCAACGCCTAACGTTAACCACTGGAGGTCAATGCCTAAAGTTAACCATTGGAGGTCAATGCCTAACGTTTACCACTGGAGGTCAACGCCTAACGTTAACCACTGGAGGTCAATGCCTAAAGTTAACCACTGGAGGTCAATGCCTAACGTTTACCACTGGAGGTCAATGCCTAACGTTTACCACTGGAGGTCAACGCCTAAAGTTAACCACTGGAGGTCAACGCCTAAAGTTAACCACTGGAGGTCAATGCCTAACATTAACCCCTGGAGGTCAATGCCTAAAGTTAACCACTGGAGGTCAATGCCTAACGTTTACCACTTGAGGTCAATGCCTAACGTTTACCACTGGAGCTCAATGCCTAACGTTTACCATTGGAGGTCAATGCCTAATGTTAACCATTGGAGGTCAATGCCTAATGTTAACCATTGGAGGTCAATGCCTAATGTTAACCATTGGAGGTCAATGCCTAACGTTAACCACTGGAGGTCAATGCCTAATGTTAACCATTGGAGGTCAATGCCTAATGTTAACCATTGGAGGTCAATGCCTAACGTTAACCATTGGAGGTCAATGCCTAATGTTTACCATTGGAGTCCCATGTCCAGTCCATGGCCAGTCCCCAACTCCGGGGACTTCCGGCCGGGGACTCCAGGTGGCAGTATACACCGTGAAGTTGTTTGCGGCCTGCCAGTAAACCCAAAGCAGAAGAAGACGAAGTGACGTCAGCGGCTCATTTGCGTAATCTTCCCTCAGGGAACTTATTCCGGTGTGAACGCGATCGGCTCTAAGTGCTGGGAACTAAGTGCTGGGAACTAAGTGCTGGGAACTAAGTGCTGGGAACTAAGTGCTGAGAACTAAGTGCTGGGAACTAAGTGCTGGGAACTAAGTGCTGGGAACTAAGTGCTGAGAACTAAGTGCTGGGAACTAAGTGCTGGGAACTAAGTGCTGGGAACTAAGTTCGGCAAAGTACTTGGTGTGAACGCGGCTAATACTTAACCTTAACCATTGGAAGTCAATTACGAACCTCAACCTTTAGAGGGCAATTTCTAACTTTAATCATCTAAAGATATTTTTTACAAATTGAGTTCACCATCTAGACACAAACACAGGTGTTCCCTGGGTGAAGGTCCTGTGTTTTAGGATCCTGCCCACCTCCCTTTGTGAACTTCTTCTTAACTCTTTATTCTTTATTGTTTCAAGATTAAATGAAAGACATACACATTGACTTCTTTCAATATAACAAAATAACAGTGCTTTCATTTTCGTAGATACTCCTACCCTTCTCATTTGAACTCACTGCACAAAATCCTCTTATATGTCTGGAGAAGAAAAGTCAATTTACTCACAGCTGTTTCCTTTCTTTCTTATAAAATATTTGTTGTAACCCCGCTGGTGTTTTAGTTTCCTAGTGGAATAAGACGAGACTATCCAGTCCAGCTTTCACCTGGATGTTTGTACTTTTCTCTACTTCTGCTCCCAGGCTCAGGTATGGAGCGCTGCCAGGTTAAAGTGACACGGATCAATGTGTTTACTCTCTTTTTCCTGACAGTTTATTTGTCCTGTGTGTCTTTTTGTAAGTGCCAGCTTCACAACTTTTTTTATACAATGTCTGATAATCCATAAAGAAAGGATCCAGGTCATTTCAGTGAAGAGTTTGGCTTACAAAGAAACACTAACACTTAAATGGAAAGTCCTTTTAATTCTAAATGTGATACTGAAGAGGCAAACAATAACATGTATTAATCCACATAGTGAGCACTTTTTACTTTTGCAGTGAGTAAGAGAGTAGTTACTTTGAATGCATGACTTTTACTTGTAGTATTAATACTTGAAATATGTAAATAAAAGATCTGAGTACATCTTCAACCACTGTGTAGCACCACTGGAAGACACATAAAGAAACACACACAGGCAGGGAGGGAGCATCAGTCAGTGTGTGTGTGTGTGTGTGTGTGTGGAAATGTAGACATACTGAATTACCTGCAGTGTGTTTCTGAGACAGCTGCTTCATATTCTGAGAGGGTTTGACTTTGATTCAGACCTCAGACAGCGTCCCTCAGGACACACTGTGAAGAGAGGCTCTTTAAAGTGTGTGTGTGTGTGTGTGTGTGTGTGTGTGTGTGTGTGTGTGTGTGTGTGTGTGTGTGTGTGTGTGTGTGTGTGTGTGTGTGTGTGTGTGTGTGTGTGTGTGTGTGTGTGTGTGTGTGTGTGTGTGTGTGTGTGTGTGTGTACAGACTGAATATGAGTGTGTGTTCCCGCAAGTAAAAGATCTGAGAGTTTTATCAAAATGCATGTCATGTAACCCAACCCCTCATATCTTACCTGTCACTAAATTGCTTTTCTTCCCTATATTTAATAGCTTATTCGTTTTTATTGCAAGCTTTTTTTAAACCTGTTATGCCCGATTTTACTGTAACACTAGCGGTGTAAAGTAACTAAGTACATTTACTCAAGTACTGTACTTAAGTACAATTTTTGAGGTACTTGCACTTTACTTGAGTATTTCCATTTCATGCTACTGTGTACTTCTACTCCACTACAGTTCAGAGGTAGATGGTGTACTTCTACTCCACTACAGTTCAGAGGTACATGGTGTACTTTTCCTCCACTACATGTATTG
Source organism: Trematomus bernacchii (assembly GCF_902827165.1). Lineage (NCBI taxonomy): Eukaryota > Metazoa > Chordata > Actinopteri > Perciformes > Nototheniidae > Trematomus > Trematomus bernacchii. The sequence goes on from NW_022987624.1 coordinate 181,667, forward strand.
AATACCTTTAGTTACTTCACAGATGTGGATGAATGATGTGAAATATAATCAAGTGTTAAATCAGACTTTAGTTCCACCTGGAGTAAATCCACAAGCTACCCTGCAGTATACAAAGTCATTCAAACTAGCTGCACCTTTACCAGCTTTGAGAACACTTTCATGATCAATCATTATAAAACATATCATATATATTATTCTGAAATGGACCAATCTGCACAATGACTACTTTTACTGTCGCTACTTTCACTATATTTTGATGATAATACTTTTCTACTTTCACTTGAGGAACATTTTGAATGCAGGACTTTTACTGTAACAGAGTATTCCTACACTATGGTACTTCTACTTTTACTCAAGTACAAGATCTGAGTACTTCGACTTTTACTCAAGCACAAGATCTGAGTACTTCTACTTTTACTAAAGTACCAGATCTGAGTACTTTTCACCCCTCTGTGTAACTGTACATGTCCCCGCTGTGGGTCTAATAAAGTCTGCTGAATATAAACTTTGTAAAGAACAGCATGACGTTCTGTGAAAACGTCTCTCTCTCTCTCTCCCTCTCTCTCCCTCTCTCTCTCTCTCTCTCTCTCTCTCTCTCTCCCTCTCTCTCTCTCTCTCTCTCTCTCTCTCTCTCTCTCTCTCTCTCTCTCTCTCAGCATAATGGAGGCTTTGAGCAGCTTTTTATTCTGTATTCATGCAGGTGGTCCTATCCATGTATAATTAATCAACCTTCATTAAACATGGATGGTTGGCATTATGACATAATGCAAATGAAGCAATGAATGATCATTATGAAAACCCACGCTGGCATTGAGAGCTGTCGGAGTCTGGAGGAAGAACGTTATATTTCTTTGGATGTGATCAGTGTGTGTTCTGCATGAACAAGTCTCTTTAATAGTCGACACAGGGCTGTGACTAATGTTTTATATAATGGGAACACAAAGAAACACACTCTGGTTTATTTCAGCTGCCAAGATGTAGAACATGTTACCTCAAGGATTAGTGCAAGTCAATGAGAATATGTATTTTAAAACATGTTTTTAATGATCTTTTTGTTATTATATGTAGATTTACAAAAGGAGTATTCTAAAGATGGTCATTGTAATTATTTCAATATTATACTTTTTTTAATACTTTAAAACCGTTCAGTGACTCCTTTTGCCCTGAAGGTTTTCATCAGGATTTATTAAAGGTCCCATGTCATGCTTTTCCGGTTATTACCCGTCCCCTTGTGTGTTATGTAGCTTCTGCATGTGAACGGTCTGCAGAGTCACAAACCCTCAAAGTACACCCTGTAGAGAGTAAAACTCTAACACAGAAAAGACCTGTCCATGCTGCCCCAGAACGCCTCGTTGGACATTTCTCTTTTTCTTCCTGGGTACAGTGACGTGCCCATACCCAAATGGACCCAATCCGCGGAGCCCTTACGTTAAGTTCATGGATTGGTCCAAATTGTCTCCCTGAGACGGCGGGACGCGGCGAGGCTGTGAGTCGGTGTGTGAGCACACACACAAACTCCCAGCCAGGCTGCGGGTGTGTGTGTGTGTTCGGGCTGGGTTTCGCTGTGTCTCGCTGTCTCGCAGACGGCCACTGGGCTCATAGGGAGGGGGGGGGGCAGGAGCTCCAACAAGGCGTGTAGGACAGAGAGTGAATACACATACTATACAGAGATGCTGTATGAGAAACCAATGTGAGTTAGGAACATTGAACAATGTCAATCTATTCTAGTAGACCTCAACTATGGAATCATGATCAGTAGAAATGGCCATGACATGGGACCTTTACGTTTTTCCAATTACTTTTTTAGCTTTTCAACAAATCTGTAAGAATTATAATAACAGTGTTAATCCCTTTAAAGCACCTCTCACACATTTCAAGGGTATTTTGGACAAGGAAAAGAAAGTCTGCCCTTTATCTTTTCTTAGTGATCAAAGGTTTGTCGCTTTAATTCCTTTTACTACGTTTGATTGTATTGAAAGTGGAAATTGAAACTTGTTCTTGAACTCTCTCGTCCTTCTGCTTAATATAATTTTCAGGATAATAGCTTGTGGAAATGTTTTTTAAATGTTACTGAATTCCAAGGTTCACAGCACAACTTAGAATAAAACTGTGTGTGTGTGTGTGTGTGTGTGTGTGTGTGTGTGTGTGTGTGTGTGTGTGTGTGTGTGTGTGTGTGTGTGTGTGTGTGTGTGTGTGTGTGTGTGTGTGTGTGTGTGTGTGTGTGTGTGTGTGTGTGTGTGTGTGTGTGTGTGTGTGTGTGTGTGTGACCTTCCCAAAGTCACAGATATAATTATTACATTTTTCACATCCTAATTGAAAAATATATTTAAAGTAGAAGCAAGGAAGCAAACATCTCCACGTCTTTCAGAACCCTGATCTGTTTTTCTCACCTCAGATCACACACACACTCCTGCAGACAAACACACACACACACACACACAAACACACACACACACACACCACACACCACACACACACACACACACACCACACACCACACACACACACACACACACACCACACACCACACACACACACACACACACACACACACACACACACACACACACACACACCACACACACACACACACACACACCACACACCACACACACACACACACACACACACACACACACACACACACACACCACACACACACACACACACACACACACACACCACACACCACACACACACACACTGCAGGTGGTAAGGAGGTTGCTAAGATACTGAGCTTTTCAAACAGAGGTTTCAAATGAGGACGCAGTGAGTGTTTGAACACCAGCAGATACAATACTGACTTACTTCCTGTTGCTGCAACGCCCTGTATTAAAGCTTTGGAAATCATGTCTTTTATTTATATTATTCCACAGTTTTATTCATTATACTTTAATGTATTTGCATTTATTTTAAAGAGTCCTCTCCTGCTGATGTTCAGGTGTATGTCAGTATGTAGAGTCTCTACTTTAAAGAGTCCTCTCCTGCTGATGTTCAGGTGTATATCAGTATGTAGTGTCTCTACTTTAAAGAGTCCTCTCCTGCTGATGTTCAGGTGTATATCAGTATGTAGTGTCTCTACTTTAAAGAGTCCTCTCCTGCTGATGTTCAGGTGTATATCAGTATGTAGTGTCTCTACTTTAAAGAGTCCTCTCCTGCTGATGTTCAGGTGTATATCAGTATGTAGTGTCTCTACTTTAAAGAGTCCTCTCCTGCTGATGTTCAGGTGTATATCAGTATGTAGAGTCTCTACTTTAAAGAGTCCTCTCCTGCTGATGTTCAGGTGTATATCAGTATGTAGTGTCTCTACTTTAAAGAGTCCTCTCCTGCTGATGTTCAGGTGTATATCAGTATGTAGTGTCTCTACTTTAAAGAGTCCTCTCCTGCTGATGTTCAGGTGTATATCAGTATGTAGTGTCTCTACTTTAAAGAGTCCTCTCCTGCTGATGTTCAGGTGTATATCAGTATGTAGTGTCTCTACTTTAAAGAGTCCTCTCCTGCTGATGTTCAGGTGTATATCAGTATGTAGTGTCTCTACTTTAAAGAGTCCTCTCCTGCTGATGTTCAGGTGTATATCAGTATGTAGAGTCTCTACTTTAAAGAGTCCTCTCCTGCTGATGTTCAGGTGTATATCAGTATGTAGTGTCTCTACTTTAAAGAGTCCTCTCCTGCTGATGTTCAGGTGTATATCAGTATGTAGTGTCTCTACTTTAAAGAGTCCTCTCCTGCTGATGTTCAGGTGTATATCAGTATGTAGTGTCTCTACTTTAAAGAGTCCTCTCCTGCTGATGTTCAGGTGTATATCAGTATGTAGTGTCTCTACTTTAAAGAGTCCTCTCCTGCTGATGTTTAGGTGTATATCAGTATGTAGTGTCTCTACTTTAAAGAGTCCTCTCCTGCTGATGTTCAGGTGTATATCAGTATGTAGAGTCTCTACTTTAAAGAGTCCTCTCCTGCTGATGTTCAGGTGTATATCAGTATGTAATGTCTCTACTTTAAAGAGTCCTCTCCTGCTGATGTTCAGGTGTATATCAGTATGTAGTGTCTCTACTTTAAAGAGTCCTCTCCTGCTGATGTTCAGGTGTATATCAGTATGTAGTGTCTCTACTTTAAAGAGTCCTCTCCTGCTGATGTTCAGGTGTATATCAGTATGTAGTGTCTCTACTTTAAAGAGTCCTCTCCTGCTGATGTTCAGGTGTATATCAGTATCTAGTGTCTCTACTTTAAAGAGTCCTCTCCTGCTGATGTTCAGGTGTATATCAGTATGTAGAGTCTCTACTTTAAAGAGTCCTCTCCTGCTGATGTTCAGGTGTATATCAGTATGTAGTGTCTCTACTTTAAAGAGTCCTCTCCTGCTGATGTTCAGGTGTATATCAGTATGTAGTGTCTCTTCTTTAAAGAGTCCTCTCCTGCTGATGTTCAGGTGTATATCAGTATGTAGTGTCTCTACTTTAAAGAGTCCTCTCCTGCTGATGTTCAGGTGTATATCAGTATGTAGTGTCTCTACTTTAAAGAGTCCTCTCCTGCTGATGTTCAGGTGTATATCAGTATGTAGTGTCTCTACTTTAAAGAGTCCTCTCCTGCTGATGTTCAGGTGTATATCAGTATGTAGTGTCTCTACTTTAAAGAGTCCTCTCCTGCTGATGTTCAGGTGTATATCAGTATGTAGTGTCTCTACTTTAAAGAGTCCTCTCCTGCTGATGTTCAGGTGTATATCAGTATGTAGAGTCTCTACTTTAAAGAGTCCTCTCCTGCTGATGTTCAGGTGTATATCAGTATGTAATGTCTCTACTTTAAAGAGTCCTCTCCTGCTGATGTTCAGGTGTATATCAGTATGTAGTGTCTCTACTTTAAAGAGTCCTCTCCTGCTGATGTTCAGGTGTATATCAGTATGTAGTGTCTCTACTTTAAAGAGTCCTCTCCTGCTGATGTTCAGGTGTATATCAGTATGTAGTGTCTCTACTTTAAAGAGTCCTCTCCTGCTGATGTTCAGGTGTATATCAGTATGTAGTGTCTCTACTTTAAAGAGTCCTCTCCTGCTGATGTTCAGGTGTATATCAGTATGTAGTGTCTCTACTTTAAAGAGTCCTCTCCTGCTGATGTTCAGGTGTATATCAGTATGTAGTGTCTCTACTTTAAAGAGTCCTCTCCTGCTGATGTTCAGGTGTATATCAGTATGTAGTGTCTCTACTTTAAAGAGTCCTCTCCGGCTGATGTTCAGGTGTATATCAGTATGTAGTGTCTCTACTTTAAAGAGTCCTCTCCTGCTGATGATCAGGTGTATATCAGTATGTAGTGTCTCTACTTTAAAGAGTCCTCTCCTGCTGATGTTCAGGTGTATATCAGTATGTAGTGTCTCTACTTTAAAGAGTCCTCTCCTGCTGATGTTCAGGTGTATATCAGTATGTAGTGTCTCTACTTTAAAGAGTCCTCTCCTGCTGATGATCAGGTGTATATCAGTATGTAGTGTCTCTACTTTAAAGAGTCCTCTCCTGCTGATGTTCAGGTGTATATCAGTATGTAGTGTCTCTACTTTAAAGAGTCCTCTCCTGCTGATGATCAGGTGTATATCAGTATGTAGTGTCTCTACTTTAAAGAGTCCTCTCCTGCTGATGTTCAGGTGTATATCAGTATGTAGTGTCTCTACTTTAAAGAGTCCTCTCCTGCTGATGTTCAGGTGTATATCAGTATGTAGTGTCTCTACTTTAAAGAGTCCTCTCCTGCTGATGATCAGGTGTATATCAGTATGTAGTGTCTCTACTTTAAAGAGTCCTCTCCTGCTGATGTTCAGGTGTATATCAGTATGTAGTGTCTCTACTTTAAAGAGTCCTCTCCTGCTGATGTTCAGGTGTATATCAGTATGTAGTGTCTCTACTTTAAAGAGTCCTCTCCTGCTGATGTTCAGGTGTATATCAGTATGTAGTGTCTCTACTTTAAAGAGTCCTCTCCGGCTGATGTTCAGGTGTATATCAGTATGTAGTGTCTCTACTTTAAAGAGTCCTCTCCTGCTGATGATCAGGTGTATATCAGTATGTAGTGTCTCTACTTTAAAGAGTCCTCTCCTGCTGATGTTCAGGTGTATATCAGTATGTAGTGTCTCTACTTTAAAGAGTCCTCTCCTGCTGATGTTCAGGTGTATATCAGTATGTAGTGTCTCTACTTTAAAGAGTCCTCTCCTGCTGATGATCAGGTGTATATCAGTATGTAGTGTCTCTACTTTAAAGAGTCCTCTCCTGCTGATGTTCAGGTGTATATCAGTATGTAGTGTCTCTACTTTAAAGAGTCCTCTCCTGCTGATGATCATGTGTATATCAGTATGTAGTGTCTCTACTTTAAAGAGTCCTCTCCTGCTGATGTTCAGGTGTATATCAGTATGTAGTGTCTCTACTTTAAAGAGTCCTCTCCTGCTGATGTTCAGGTGTATATCAGTATGTAGTGTCTCTACTTTAAAGAGTCCTCTCCTGCTGATGATCAGGTGTATATCAGTATGTAGTGTCTCTACTTTAAAGAGTCCTCTCTGCTGATGTTCAGGTGTATATCAGTATGTAGTGTCTCTACTTTAAAGAGTCCTTTCCTGTTGATGTTCAGGTGTATATCAGTATGTAGTGTCTCTACTTTAAAGAGTCCTCTCCTGCTGATGTTCAGGTGTATATCAGTATGTAGTGTCTCTACTTTAAAGAGTCCTCTCCTGCTGATGATCAGGTGTATATCAGTATGTAGTGTCTCTACTTTAAAGAGTCCTCTCCTGCTGATGTTCAGGTGTATATCAGTATGTAGTGTCTCTACTTTAAAGAGTCCTCTCCTGCTGATGATCAGGTGTATATCAGTATGTAGTGTCTCTACTTTAAAGAGTCCTCTCCTGCTGATGTTCAGGTGTATATCAGTATGTAGTGTCTCTACTTTAAAGAGTCCTCTCCTGCTGATGTTCAGGTGTATATCAGTATGTAGTGTCTCTACTTTAAAGAGTCCTCTCCTGCTGATGATCAGGTGTATATCAGTATGTAGTGTCTCTACTTTAAAGAGTCCTCTCCTGCTGATGTTCAGGTGTATATCAGTATGTAGTGTCTCTACTTTAAAGAGTCCTTTCCTGTTGATGTTCAGGTGTATATCAGTATGTAGTGTCTCTACTTAAAGAGTCCTCTCCTGCTGATGTTCAGGTGTATATCAGTATGTAGTGTCTCTACTTTAAAGAGTCCTCTCCTGCTGATGTTCAGGTGTATATCAGTATGTAGTGTCTCTACTTTAAAGAGTCCTCTCCTGCTGATGTTCAGGTGTATATCAGTATGTAGTGTCTCTACTTTAAAGAGTCCTCTCCTGCTGATGTTCAGGTGTATATCAGTATGTAGTGTCTCTACTTAAAGAGTCCTCTCCTGCTGATGTTCAGGTGTATATCAGTATGTAGTGTCTCTACTTTAAAGAGTCCTCTCCTGCTGATGTTTAGGTGTATATCAGTATGTAGTGTCTCTACTTTAAAGAGTCCTCTCCTGCTGATGTTCAGGTGTATATCAGTATGTAGAGTCTCTACTTTAAAGAGTCCTCTCCTGCTGATGTTCAGGTGTATATCAGTATGTAATGTCTCTACTTTAAAGAGTCCTCTCCTGCTGATGTTCAGGTGTATATCAGTATGTAGTGTCTCTACTTTAAAGAGTCCTCTCCTGCTGATGTTCAGGTGTATATCAGTATGTAGTGTCTCTACTTTAAAGAGTCCTCTCCTGCTGATGTTCAGGTGTATATCAGTATGTAGTGTCTCTACTTTAAAGAGTCCTCTCCTGCTGATGTTCAGGTGTATATCAGTATCTAGTGTCTCTACTTTAAAGAGTCCTCTCCTGCTGATGTTCAGGTGTATATCAGTATGTAGAGTCTCTACTTTAAAGAGTCCTCTCCTGCTGATGTTCAGGTGTATATCAGTATGTAGTGTCTCTACTTTAAAGAGTCCTCTCCTGCTGATGTTCAGGTGTATATCAGTATGTAGTGTCTCTTCTTTAAAGAGTCCTCTCCTGCTGATGTTCAGGTGTATATCAGTATGAAGTGTCTCTACTTTAAAGAGTCCTCTCCTGCTGATGTTCAGGTGTATATCAGTATGTAGTGTCTCTACTTTAAAGAGTCCTCTCCTGCTGATGTTCAGGTGTATATCAGTATGTAGTGTCTCTACTTTAAAGAGTCCTCTCCTGCTGATGTTCAGGTGTATATCAGTATGTAGTGTCTCTACTTTAAAGAGTCCTCTCCTGCTGATGTTCAGGTGTATATCAGTATGTAGTGTCTCTACTTTAAAGAGTCCTCTCCTGCTGATGTTCAGGTGTATATCAGTATGTAGAGTCTCTACTTTAAAGAGTCCTCTCCTGCTGATGTTCAGGTGTATATCAGTATGTAATGTCTCTACTTTAAAGAGTCCTCTCCTGCTGATGTTCAGGTGTATATCAGTATGTAGTGTCTCTACTTTAAAGAGTCCTCTCCTGCTGATGTTCAGGTGTATATCAGTATGTAGTGTCTCTACTTTAAAGAGTCCTCTCCTGCTGATGTTCAGGTGTATATCAGTATGTAGTGTCTCTACTTTAAAGAGTCCTCTCCTGCTGATGTTCAGGTGTATATCAGTATGTAGTGTCTCTACTTTAAAGAGTCCTCTCCTGCTGATGTTCAGGTGTATATCAGTATGTAGTGTCTCTACTTTAAAGAGTCCTCTCCTGCTGATGTTCAGGTGTATATCAGTATGTAGTGTCTCTACTTTAAAGAGTCCTCTCCTGCTGATGTTCAGGTGTATATCAGTATGTAGTGTCTCTACTTTAAAGAGTCCTCTCCTGCTGATGTTCAGGTGTATATCAGTATGTAGTGTCTCTACTTTAAAGAGTCCTCTCCTGCTGATGATTCAGGTGTATATCAGTATGTAGTGTCTCTACTTAAGAGTCCTCTCCTGCTGATGTTCAGGTGTATATCAGTATGTAGTGTCTCTACTTTAAAGAGTCCTCTCCTGCTGATGTTCAGGTGTATATCAGTATGTAGTGTCTCTACTTTAAAGAGTCCTCTCCTGCTGATGTTCAGGTGTATATCAGTATGTAGTGTCTCTACTTTAAAGAGTCCTCTCCTGCTGATGTTCAGGTGTATATCAGTATGTAGTGTCTCTACTTTAAAGAGTCCTCTCCTGCTGATGTTCAGGTGTATATCAGTATGTAGTGTCTCTACTTTAAAGAGTCCTCTCCTGCTGATGATCAGGTGTATATCAGTATGTAGTGTCTCTACTTTAAAGAGTCCTCTCCTGCTGATGTTCAGATGTATATCAGTATGTAGCGTCTCTACTTTAAAGAGTCCTCTCCTGCTGATGTTCAGGTGTATATCAGTATGTAGTGTCTCTACTTTAAAGAGTCCTCTCCTGCTGATGATCAGGTGTATATCAGTATGTAGTGTCTCTACTTTAAAGAGTCCTCTCCTGCTGATGTTCAGGTGTATATCAGTATGTAGTGTCTCTACTTTAAAGAGTCCTCTCCTGCTGATGTTCAGGTGTATATCAGTATGTAGTGTCTCTACTTTAAAGAGTCCTCTCCTGCTGATGTTCAGGTGTATATCAGTATGTAGTGTCTCTACTTTAAAGAGTCCTCTCCTGCTGATGTTCAGGTGTATATCAGTATGTAGTGTCTCTACTTTAAAGAGTCCTTTCCTGTTGATGTTCAGGTGTATATCAGTATGTAGTGTCTCTACTTTAAAGAGTCCTCTCCTGCTGATGATCAGGTGTATATCAGTATGTAGTGTCTCTACTTTAAAGAGTCCTCTCCTGCTGATGTTCAGGTGTATATCAGTATGTAGTGTCTCTACTTTAAAGAGTCCTCTCCTGCTGATGATCAGGTGTATATCAGTATGTAGTGTCTCTACTTTAAAGAGTCCTCTCCTGCTGATGTTCAGGTGTATATCAGTATGTAGTGTCTCTACTTTAAAGAGTCCTCTCCTGCTGATGTTCAGGTGTATATCAGTATGTAGTGTCTCTACTTTAAAGAGTCCTCTCCTGCTGATGATCAGGTGTATATCAGTATGTAGTGTCTCTACTTTAAAGAGTCCTCTCCTGCTGATGTTCAGGTGTATATCAGTATGTAGTGTCTCTACTTTAAAGAGTCCTTTCCTGTTGATGTTCAGGTGTATATCAGTATGTAGTGTCTCTACTTTAAAGAGTCCTCTCCTGCTGATGTTCAGGTGTATATCAGTATGTAGTGTCTCTACTTTAAAGAGTCCTCTCCTGCTGATGTTCAGGTGTATATCAGTATGTAGTGTCTCTACTTTAAAGAGTCCTCTCCTGCTGATGTTCAGGTGTATATCAGTATGTAGTGTCTCTACTTTAAAGAGTCCTCTCCTGCTGATGTTCAGGTGTATATCAGTATGTAGTGTCTCTACTTTAAAGAGTCTTCTCCTGCTGATGATCAGGTGTATATCAGTATGTAGTGTCTCTACTTTAAAGAGTCCTCTCCTGCTGATGTTCAGGTGTATATCAGTATGTAGTGTCTCTACTTTAAAGAGTCCTTTCCTGTTGATGTTCAGGTGTATATCAGTATGTAGTGTCTCTACTTTAAAGAGTCCTCTCCTGCTGATGTTCAGGTGTATATCAGTATGTAGTGTCTCTACTTTAAAGAGTCCTCTCCTGCTGATGATCAGGTGTATATCAGTATGTAGTGTCTCTACTTTAAAGAGTCCTCTCCTGCTGATGTTCAGGTGTATATCAGTATGTAGTGTCTCTACTTTAAAGAGTCCTCTCCTGCTGATGATCAGGTGTATATCAGTATGTAGTGTCTCTACTTTAAAGAGTCCTCTCCTGCTGATGTTCAGGTGTATATCAGTATGTAGTGTCTCTACTTTAAAGAGTCCTCTCCTGCTGATGTTCAGGTGTATATCAGTATGTAGTGTCTCTACTTTAAAGAGTCCTCTCCTGCTGATGATCAGGTGTATATCAGTATGTAGTGTCTCTACTTTAAAGAGTCCTCTCCTGCTGATGTTCAGGTGTATATCAGTATGTAGTGTCTCTACTTTAAAGAGTCCTTTCCTGTTGATGTTCAGGTGTATATCAGTATGTAGTGTCTCTACTTTAAAGAGTCCTCTCCTGCTGATGTTCAGGTGTATATCAGTATGTAGTGTCTCTACTTTAAAGAGTCCTCTCCTGCTGATGTTCAGGTGTATATCAGTATGTAGTGTCTCTACTTTAAAGAGTCCTCTCCTGCTGATGTTCAGGTGTATATCAGTATGTAGTGTCTCTACTTTAAAGAGTCCTCTCCTGCTGATGTTCAGGTGTATATCAGTATGTAGTGTCTCTACTTTAAAGAGTCCTCTCCTGCTGATGTTCAGGTGTATATCAGTATGTAGTGTCTCTACTTTAAAGAGTCCTCTCCTGCTGATGTTTAGGTGTATATCAGTATGTAGTGTCTCTACTTTAAAGAGTCCTCTCCTGCTGATGTTCAGGTGTATATCAGTATGTAGAGTCTCTACTTTAAAGAGTCCTCTCCTGCTGATGTTCAGGTGTATATCAGTATGTAATGTCTCTACTTTAAAGAGTCCTCTCCTGCTGATGTTCAGGTGTATATCAGTATGTAGTGTCTCTACTTTAAAGAGTCCTCTCCTGCTGATGTTCAGGTGTATATCAGTATGTAGTGTCTCTACTTTAAAGAGTCCTCTCCTGCTGATGTTCAGGTGTATATCAGTATGTAGTGTCTCTACTTTAAAGAGTCCTCTCCTGCTGATGTTCAGGTGTATATCAGTATCTAGTGTCTCTACTTTAAAGAGTCCTCTCCTGCTGATGTTCAGGTGTATATCAGTATGTAGAGTCTCTACTTTAAAGAGTCCTCTCCTGCTGATGTTCAGGTGTATATCAGTATGTAGTGTCTCTACTTTAAAGAGTCCTCTCCTGCTGATGTTCAGGTGTATATCAGTATGTAGTGTCTCTTCTTTAAAGAGTCCTCTCCTGCTGATGTTCAGGTGTATATCAGTATGTAGTGTCTCTACTTTAAAGAGTCCTCTCCTGCTGATGTTCAGGTGTATATCAGTATGTAGTGTCTCTACTTTAAAGAGTCCTCTCCTGCTGATGTTCAGGTGTATATCAGTATGTAGTGTCTCTACTTTAAAGAGTCCTCTCCTGCTGATGTTCAGGTGTATATCAGTATGTAGTGTCTCTACTTTAAAGAGTCCTCTCCTGCTGATGTTCAGGTGTATATCAGTATGTAGTGTCTCTACTTTAAAGAGTCCTCTCCTGCTGATGTTCAGGTGTATATCAGTATGTAGAGTCTCTACTTTAAAGAGTCCTCTCCTGCTGATGTTCAGGTGTATATCAGTATGTAATGTCTCTACTTTAAAGAGTCCTCTCCTGCTGATGTTCAGGTGTATATCAGTATGTAGTGTCTCTACTTTAAAGAGTCCTCTCCTGCTGATGTTCAGGTGTATATCAGTATGTAGTGTCTCTACTTTAAAGAGTCCTCTCCTGCTGATGTTCAGGTGTATATCAGTATGTAGTGTCTCTACTTTAAAGAGTCCTCTCCTGCTGATGTTCAGGTGTATATCAGTATGTAGTGTCTCTACTTTAAAGAGTCCTCTCCTGCTGATGTTCAGGTGTATATCAGTATGTAGTGTCTCTACTTTAAAGAGTCCTCTCCTGCTGATGTTCAGGTGTATATCAGTATGTAGTGTCTCTACTTTAAAGAGTCCTCTCCTGCTGATGTTCAGGTGTATATCAGTATGTAGTGTCTCTACTTTAAAGAGTCCTCTCCGGCTGATGTTCAGGTGTATATCAGTATGTAGTGTCTCTACTTTAAAGAGTCCTCTCCTGCTGATGATCAGGTGTATATCAGTATGTAGTGTCTCTACTTTAAAGAGTCCTCTCCTGCTGATGTTCAGGTGTATATCAGTATGTAGTGTCTCTACTTTAAAGAGTCCTCTCCTGCTGATGTTCAGGTGTATATCAGTATGTAGTGTCTCTACTTTAAAGAGTCCTCTCCTGCTGATGATCAGGTGTATATCAGTATGTAGTGTCTCTACTTTAAAGAGTCCTCTCCTGCTGATGTTCAGGTGTATATCAGTATGTAGTGTCTCTACTTTAAAGAGTCCTCTCCTGCTGATGATCAGGTGTATATCAGTATGTAGTGTCTCTACTTTAAAGAGTCCTCTCCTGCTGATGTTCAGGTGTATATCAGTATGTAGTGTCTCTACTTTAAAGAGTCCTCTCCTGCTGATGTTCAGGTGTATATCAGTATGTAGTGTCTCTACTTTAAAGAGTCCTCTCCTGCTGATGATCAGGTGTATATCAGTATGTAGTGTCTCTACTTTAAAGAGTCCTCTCCTGCTGATGTTCAGGTGTATATCAGTATGTAGTGTCTCTACTTTAAAGAGTCCTCTCCTGCTGATGTTCAGGTGTATATCAGTATGTAGTGTCTCTACTTTAAAGAGTCCTCTCCTGCTGATGATCAGGTGTATATCAGTATGTAGTGTCTCTACTTTAAAGAGTCCTCTCCTGCTGATGTTCAGGTGTATATCAGTATGTAGTGTCTCTACTTTAAAGAGTCCTTTCCTGTTGATGTTCAGGTGTATATCAGTATGTAGTGTCTCTACTTTAAAGAGTCCTCTCCTGCTGATGATCAGGTGTATATCAGTATGTAGTGTCTCTACTTTAAAGAGTCCTCTCCTGCTGATGTTCAGGTGTATATCAGTATGTAGTGTCTCTACTTTAAAGAGTCCTCTCCTGCTGATGATCAGGTGTATATCAGTATGTAGTGTCTCTACTTTAAAGAGTCCTCTCCTGCTGATGTTCAGGTGTATATCAGTATGTAGTGTCTCTACTTTAAAGAGTCCTCTCCTGCTGATGTTCAGGTGTATATCAGTATGTAGTGTCTCTACTTTAAAGAGTCCTCTCCTGCTGATGATCAGGTGTATATCAGTATGTAGTGTCTCTACTTTAAAGAGTCCTCTCCTGCTGATGTTCAGGTGTATATCAGTATGTAGTGTCTCTACTTTAAAGAGTCCTTTCCTGTTGATGTTCAGGTGTATATCAGTATGTAGTGTCTCTACTTTAAAGAGTCCTCTCCTGCTGATGTTCAGGTGTATATCAGTATGTAGTGTCTCTACTTTAAAGAGTCCTCTCCTGCTGATGTTCAGGTGTATATCAGTATGTAGTGTCTCTACTTTAAAGAGTCCTCTCCTGCTGATGTTCAGGTGTATATCAGTATGTAGTGTCTCTACTTTAAAGAGTCCTCTCCTGCTGATGATCAGGTGTATATCAGTATGTAGTGTCTCTACTTTAAAGAGTCCTCTCCTGCTGATGTTCAGGTGTATATCAGTATGTAGTGTCTCTACTTTAAAGAGTCCTCTCCTGCTGATGTTCAGGTGTATATCAGTATGTAGTGTCTCTACTTTAAAGAGTCCTCTCCTGCTGATGATCAGGTGTATATCAGTATGTAGTGTCTCTACTTTAAAGAGTCCTCTCCTGCTGATGTTCAGGTGTATATCAGTATGTAGTGTCTCTACTTTAAAGAGTCCTTTCCTGTTGATGTTCAGGTGTATATCAGTATGTAGTGTCTCTACTTTAAAGAGTCCTCTCCTGCTGATGTTCAGGTGTATATCAGTATGTAGTGTCTCTACTTTAAAGAGTCCTCTCCTGCTGATGTTCAGGTGTATATCAGTATGTAGTGTCTCTACTTTAAAGAGTCCTCTCCTGCTGATGTTCAGGTGTATATCAGTATGTAGTGTCTCTACTTTAAAGAGTCCTCTCCTGCTGATGTTCAGGTGTATATCAGTATGTAGTGTCTCTACTTTAAAGAGTCCTCTCCTGCTGATGATCAGGTGTATATCAGTATGTAGTGTCTCTACTTTAAAGAGTCCTCTCCTGCTGATGTTCAGGTGTATATCAGTATGTAGTGTCTCTACTTTAAAGAGTCCTCTCCTGCTGATGATCAGGTGTATATCAGTATGTAGTGTCTCTACTTTAAAGAGTCCTCTCCTGCTGATGTTCAGGTGTATATCAGTATGTAGTGTCTCTACTTTAAAGAGTCCTCTCCTGCTGATGTTCAGGTGTATATCAGTATGTAGTGTCTCTACTTTAAAGAGTCCTCTCCTGCTGATGATCAGGTGTATATCAGTATGTAGTGTCTCTACTTTAAAGAGTCCTCTCCTGCTGATGTTCAGGTGTATATCAGTATGTAGTGTCTCTACTTTAAAGAGTCCTCTCCTGCTGATGTTCAGGTGTATATCAGTATGTAGTGTCTCTACTTTAAAGAGTCCTCTCCTGCTGATGATCAGGTGTATATCAGTATGTAGTGTCTCTACTTTAAAGAGTCCTCTCCTGCTGATGTTCAGGTGTATATCAGTATGTAGTGTCTCTACTTTAAAGAGTCCTTTCCTGTTGATGTTCAGGTGTATATCAGTATGTAGTGTCTCTACTTTAAAGAGTCCTCTCCTGCTGATGATCAGGTGTATATCAGTATGTAGTGTCTCTACTTTAAAGAGTCCTCTCCTGCTGATGTTCAGGTGTATATCAGTATGTAGTGTCTCTACTTTAAAGAGTCCTCTCCTGCTGATGATCAGGTGTATATCAGTATGTAGTGTCTCTACTTTAAAGAGTCCTCTCCTGCTGATGTTCAGGTGTATATCAGTATGTAGTGTCTCTACTTTAAAGAGTCCTCTCCTGCTGATGTTCAGGTGTATATCAGTATGTAGTGTCTCTACTTTAAAGAGTCCTCTCCTGCTGATGATCAGGTGTATATCAGTATGTAGTGTCTCTACTTTAAAGAGTCCTCTCCTGCTGATGTTCAGGTGTATATCAGTATGTAGTGTCTCTACTTTAAAGAGTCCTTTCCTGTTGATGTTCAGGTGTATATCAGTATGTAGTGTCTCTACTTTAAAGAGTCCTCTCCTGCTGATGTTCAGGTGTATATCAGTATGTAGTGTCTCTACTTTAAAGAGTCCTCTCCTGCTGATGTTCAGGTGTATATCAGTATGTAGTGTCTCTACTTTAAAGAGTCCTCTCCTGCTGATGTTCAGGTGTATATCAGTATGTAGTGTCTCTACTTTAAAGAGTCCTCTCCTGCTGATGATCAGGTGTATATCAGTATGTAGTGTCTCTACTTTAAAGAGTCCTCTCCTGCTGATGTTCAGGTGTATATCAGTATGTAGTGTCTCTACTTTAAAGAGTCCTCTCCTGCTGATGTTCAGGTGTATATCAGTATGTAGTGTCTCTACTTTAAAGAGTCCTCTCCTGCTGATGATCAGGTGTATATCAGTATGTAGTGTCTCTACTTTAAAGAGTCCTCTCCTGCTGATGTTCAGGTGTATATCAGTATGTAGTGTCTCTACTTTAAAGAGTCCTTTCCTGTTGATGTTCAGGTGTATATCAGTATGTAGTGTCTCTACTTTAAAGAGTCCTCTCCTGCTGATGTTCAGGTGTATATCAGTATGTAGTGTCTCTACTTTAAAGAGTCCTCTCCTGCTGATGTTCAGGTGTATATCAGTATGTAGTGTCTCTACTTTAAAGAGTCCTCTCCTGCTGATGTTCAGGTGTATATCAGTATGTAGTGTCTCTACTTTAAAGAGTCCTCTCCTGCTGATGATCAGGTGTATATCAGTATGTAGTGTCTCTACTTTAAAGAGTCCTCTCCAGTGTTGGGACGCAGCCCTTAGTGTCTGCATGCATATTTAACCGTGTGCAAGAGGAGATATATAAAGAGTGTGTGAGATGAATAATGAATGAGCTGCATCACAGGGGGAGCCATGTTTACTGACACCCACACACACACACACACCCACACACACACACACACACACACACACACCCACACACACACACACACACACACACACACACACACACACACACACACACACACACACACACACACACACACACACACCACACACACACCCACACACACACACACACACACACACACACACACACACCACAACACACACACACACACACACACACACACACACAGAGTGTTTTAACAGAGCTGGAAAACACATTGTCTTTTTAATCAGTCAGCGACTTTAATAATGACTTTTTAATATGTCTTTCCTCTCTGGGGTGTTGTCCTGCTTCTTGGACAGCTTGTGTTCCTGTTCATCAGCTTAACTGGGTTTTTTCAATGCACGAGAACATAAAATACTAAAACAAAGAACAAGTAAACAAAAACAGCTCTCTGTGTAGTTTCATAGCACCTTACCTTTTTTTATCTTACCTTTGACCCTAAGGAGTTTATTTCATTAGTGTGCAATAAGCCTCTCACATTTTATACTGTTTGTTCACATAAAGGATTTTCTCTGTTGTTGCTGACTGTAATAGAACAGCACATTTACGCTTAAGCACTGCTGGAAAAATCATACTTAAAGGTGGGGTATGTAATGTTTGAGAAACCAGCTCGAGATCGCTAGAATTTGAAAGTAAACAACCGGAGAAAATCTGCCACTTCCTCACAGAGCCCCTCCTCCAACACACATGAACGCACACATGACCAATGAGGGCACGAGATAAGTTTGTGCACAGATGGAAGGCTGACAGGCAGGTAGGCCATCCAGTTATTTTAGCCGGGCCGGCTCAGATGATTGGTCGTGCTTTTTACAGTACTACGGCTTCCACAGATGATGTTTTTGTATGTATTTATTGTCAAAGCATTTAATGTATTCATTGCTATCGGGATGTTAAGAGCATTCCATGGAATATAACAAAAAGTGTTTCTGAAGAGAATTACCTACCCTACCTTTAAGTACAACAGGCTGTGTGCGTCACTCTTTTGTGTCCCCTGGTCTCCCAGCTGTGTGCGTCACTCTTTAGTGTCCCCTGGTCTCCCAGCCGTGTGCGTCACTCTTTAGTGTCCCCTGGTCTCCCAGCTGTGTGCGTCACTCTTTAGTGTCCCCTGGTCTCCCAGCTGTGTGCGTCACTCTTTAGTGTCCCCTGGTCTCCAGCTGTGTGCGTCACTCTTTAGTGTCCCCTGGTCTCCCAGCTGTGTGCGTCACTCTTTAGTGTCCCCTGGTCTCCGTTGTGTTTGAGCTTCTTCAGCGCTTGGTGACGTTCAGCTTTTAGTAAACTCTGCTCATGTCTCCTCAAGGTGCTGAATGTTCTCTAAACGCTGCATGTGTTGTCAAGTTGCTGGAGATGTTTCTTCATGTGGAACCTTTGGGTTTCTAGATCTGCATCCTCTCTGAAGCTGTTTCTCCTGATGGAAGAGTCTCAGTGTGTTCACCTGTCGGCCTCCGTACAGAACAGATCTAAATGTGTGAGTTCCTCCGGGCGACAGACTGTCTGATTATTTCTGCAGGAAGACAGTTTGTGTTTAATCAGAGGTGTTGGAGTCAGAGAGGTGTTTCATTATAATTATTAATGTTATGATGAGTGACGTCGGTGCAGTGCGTCCTGATCCAGGGTCACAGTGTGTGTACACGGTGCAGAGTGTGTGTTTTAAATCAATCCTGACACACACACTGAGGTCAGCACGACTCAGCAGGTCAGAGTGCAACACAGACACTGAAGGGTTTAATACTTATTCTTTCTTTATTACTGTTTGCTGAGTTTATGAAGTCATTATTAATGTATATTATGCATGGTTTATATTAAAATATATATTTGGATTTCCATATAACTTGCTTGATCTGTTTTAAATCGAAGTGTTTGGGTTAGGGTTTATTTGTCTTTGTTATGTATGGACTTTTTGATTTTTAAATGTTAGGTTATTATTGTTTTTGTTTCAAGTATTAGTGTTATTGAAATGTTTTATATCAAAGTTAATAGTTGTATTGTATTATTATTATAGTCCCTTTCTCCAGCTCCTTCAACCTGCAGGATGTAATCTGTTCTCTCTGACTTTCATCTCATGACCGTGGTGTGTTTAAGACGCACACACCTCTTTTGATAAACATGGAGAACAAGTTAGTTTAAAATGAATCAGTGACCCGCTCTGGGATTTATTCAAATCATCTGGGACTATTTTAAATAAAAAGTGTGTATTTCATATTATTGAATATGTTTTTATGCAATAACCAGTAATATGATTTGACAACGTAGTGAGTCTGGAGCTTTGTTTACCAGCTGCTGAAACACAACAACAACAAACATCTCAAATTAAAAAAAGTGATGATTAATTTAACCTGAAATATAATAATAACCCACTAACAGATGATAATAATAATGCGTCAACATTCATAAAAACATAATAAAACACGAGAGAGAATAAAGTGAGCTTTTGAACAGGTTTCAGAGTTTATTGTACAATCAGGTGAGTCCACAGAGGAACGTTAACAATCACACAGTGAGTCTCTCCCTGCAGCGGGGGGGTCAGGGGTCAGGGGTCAGGTTAGTGTCAGTCAGTCTGCAGAGGTCTGCTCTGTAAAAACGCTTCAAAATATGTACACATAAAAAATATTACAAACTTTATTGAAACACTAGTGCTGTTAGAGGAGGGGGGGGGGGGGCTGCGGACAGTTTACAAACTGTGGTGGAAGGTGCAGATGAAATGTTATCTTAAAAAAAACAGTGTGTGTCCAGCACACACGAACATATAAAGTCACCCACACACCCACACACACAAACACACACACACACACACACACACACACACACTCCCTGAAGAGGACCCTGCTGTGTGTCGGTCCGTAACTTCAGAGACAGACGGAGAATCAAAGAGAGGAGCGGCACATCTCATCTTATGCCTTTTTTAATTCCCTTTAGACGAGTCCCTGCGCCTCCAGACGGTGGGTGTGCCGCAGTGTGTCGCAGTGTGTGTGTGTGTGTGTGTGGAGGGGCTACGAGCACTTCCACACACACACAGCCAGACTCCCCCCGAAGAACATGTACAGCAGGTTCTTCACCTCGTGGGTCACCTCGAAGCCGAAGCCCTCTCCGATCACAACGTGCCACGAGCTTCCAAACTTCTTATCCATCGACTCTTTGATCATCTTCGCTGCGCTCTGGAGACACGGAGGACAGGTCAACAGATCAATAAACAAGATGAGCGTAATGTGAGGGAATGACAGCAACACAATATGTACCTCCTTAATATGATGACTACTCCTGGCTGCTCCTTCTTAGTTGGACTTTTTAACACTGTATAATACTTTTACACCTAGCTTCGTACTTTTGTTGTTATTTGTCTTCTTTGCCTGCTTCGATATAAATGACATGTAGTATTATTATTATTGCTGTAACATAAATCTGTAACTAACTGCAATAACTACTCTTTACTTATATCACTGTCATCTGGCTGCTACCACTTTACACCCTACATGTGAACCCTAAACTGCAGCTTAGCTTCTCTCCCTCAGTGTTTATACAAACAGCGGGGCGCCAGCCAGGTACCCCAAAAAATAAAATAAATATATTTTTTTTATTAAAATAATAATAAGTGGCTACCCTTTTTAATTTTTAATTGTTATGTGGATTTGTAGTATTTGTGTTACGGCCCCTACACACGGCGGCGTGCGTTGTCGCTTGCCGGCGGGCGTGTCTGAAGCTAGACCAACAACCAATCACCTGAATCTCCCGCCCCGGACACACAAGCAGCGGTTTGATTGGCTAGAGCTTGTACTGGCATATGATTCGATTGGCTGACGCTTCCGTCGAAGCTTCAAAAGTAGAACATTGCTCTACTTTTGCAGCGAGCACCGCGAGAAAAGCTACGCTTTGCTCCCACAATGCAGTTCGGTGAAGCGTGACGTCACCCCATTCAAAGTGAATGGGCAGAAGCGTTGAAGCGTCAACGCAAGCCGCCGTGTGGACGGGCCGTTACTGTATGTTCAATAAAGGTGTATTTTTGCTAAATCTTGAGACATTGCCACTGTATGAACTGGCAGGGCCGATTTTTGGCATAGGCGACATAGGCGGTCGCCTGGGCGCCAGATCTGGGGGGCGCTGCGCTGGTAGCTCTGGGAGGGGAAAAAACATTTTTGACCGTTGGCGCTCATCCTAATTTTTGGCATTGATGTAACAACATTCATAATTAAAGGTGGGGTAGGTAAGTTTGAGAAACTGGCTCGACTTGTTATATTCCATGGAATGCTCTTAACATCCTGATAGCAATGAATATCTGAAGTGCTTTGACAAAAAAAAATCCATAAATAAATCATCATCTGTGGAAGCTGTAGTACTGTAAAAAGCACGACCAATCATCTGAGCCGGCCCGGCTAAAATAACTGGATGGCCTACCTGCCTGTCAGCCTTCCATCTGTGCACAAACTTATCTGGTGCCCTCATTGGTCATGTGCGCGTTCATGTGTGTTGGAGGAAGGGCTCTGTGAGGAAGTGGCAGATTTGTTCCGGCTGTGTATTTTCAAATTCGAGCACACTCGAGCTGGTTTCTTCAAAATTACCTACCCCACCTTTAAGTAAATGTAACACCCTTTTCACCCCGGTTACACTTTTCATTTGCCCTGTGCGATGGGCGCTGTAAGTGATGAAAGTGGGGGATGTTGGCTTATCAGGTGCCCGCAGCTCACAGCCAAAGTGCGAGCGTGGGAGAGAGCGAGCGAGGGAGAGAGAGAGAGAGAGAGGGCGCACCGGTACCGGCGCTGTTGTTATTAGAATCTGGTGCTAGGTGCGCTAACGGATATAAGAAGTAGATGTTTCTACAGCCAGGGTGGAGGAGAGCTGTCCTGTCAGACTGAGAGGCTCAGGGAGGTAAGGGACTCTCTGAGGGTTTAGATAGTTCACTTAGACTAAGTTATCTCAGTGGGTCTCAAACAAATATGTGTTTACAAATGATGTAAACACATATTTCCAAGGCACTCCTTTATAATTATTAGGATGAATAAAAACAGGTTTGAAATCATTCCAGTGTATACTATAGGACAGTAAACCAAAAGTATCCTTTAAAGTTGGAGAGATACAAAAATATGCATAAATAAATAAATGTTAACTAGGTAAAATAAGATATGAATGAACAACAAAAATAAAATAAGTTACATGTATTTGTTATTGGCTATGGGTTATTGGTTATGTTCACATACTTATTGATTATTAAAATGTAAACCGATCTTTTTCATACGGGTGTTTAGAGTTCCCCTAGATCTGAGGCCTGTACTACGAAGCTGGATGTTCGCTTAGCGGCTAACTTCAGGGAAATCTCGGGCTTTCCGGTCCTACGGCGCTGGTTCTCTTTTTAGCGGGCTAGATCTCCATGGTAACTTATGCTGAGCGGCTAACCTGCTCCGGAGGAGGTTAGGTTGCAGGCTAAGAGATCAACTCAGTGAAAGCACCGCCTGCTGACCAATCAGAGCTCAGTGTGCGGAGTTTAAAGCGATCAAGTCATATTACAGGATAGAGGAAATACAGAAAAACTGCCGTTGCAGGAAAGACGGCCGGCAAAAATCAACTGACTGTGTGAACGTGAACATTAATAGAATATCCCCTCCTCCCATCTTCAGAGCAATCTGACTATTATAACATTAGCGTTAAGAAAGCTTACTTAAATATCTGCCACGACATAAGTAACCGGATCAGAGTAACATTACGTACAGTCCGCAGCACTGTGAGTGCAGACGTCGATGTGTCCCATTATCATTCATATCATATCACATCATAATGTATCATATATTTCCTTATCTGAGTCAGCTGAGCCGTATCTGGCCGTGCAACACTCACAGTGTCACATACTGTATGCAGAAGTATTATTTTAAGCAACACATTAAGTTGACGAAACACTGGAGTCAAATGTAATTAAAGTCAGATCGTGTCTTAGACGGGGCAGTGATATCATAAACCTGTTAATGTACGCATTCAAACACTTTCTCTGTTACCAGCTGTATTCACCTTGCAGGTGCAGCTATGTGGCTTTGATCCTGGATAAAGTGTTTAAGTCATGGATGTTTAAAGTTTAACTTCTTCATATTTGACTAATATTAAAGTTCACTTTTCATTCAGGAAGTATGACGCTGCGCTGCCAGTACGCTTGTCCATGTTTGAGATTGGTCGAATGCTCCAAATACCACCTCTTTCATGTGAACGCGCACCTAACTAGATAGGACACGGCTGGCTTGAGCGATCCACTTGATAACCAGCGTCGTAGTACAGCTTAGCGAGAGCGCGTATGTTTTGGCTTAGGCCAACCGGCTAACTCCAACATATCCAGGTTAGGTTGAACCAGCTTCGTAGTACAGGCCTCAGGTCTCTAGTCATTGTGTGCTCAAAGTGCACCAGATTGAAGCATTTTACTTTAAAATGTTCAAACAAATCTTCCCGGGGGGCATACCCCCGGACCCCCCAAGAGGATGTGACGTCCACCCCCCAATTCAAACATGTTCATACAATACTGAATACATTTGAAGCCATTTTGACGTATATTACCTATGTCAATAAGTTTCTGTTTTTGTAGTGTATTTGTCTTTAGTAGAGATTTTTCATTTATTCTTTATATATGAAATCTCGCCTAGGGCAGCAAATAGTCTAGAACCGGCCCTGGCGCTACGTAGGCCTCAAGAGCCTTTCTTGTGCTGGCAGACACATACAAACAAATTGGCGGGGCGCACTTCGCACGCGCACACACTAAAAGATTCCACGCGCTCCGCGCTCACATTGTGCTGGGCCCACGTGCCTTAGCACCGCTGCACCACGTGCCTTAGCAGCTGCTATGACTCCATCCTGGGGGAAACACTGTACCTATATGCGTGCATAATTGTAATTGTGTATTTGTAATATTACGTGCATTCCTTTATCCAATTGTAGCGGCCGGAATCATAAAAAAATGTAACAGAGAATGACCTTAAAAGCATAATAACTACTTTAACTTACTTCAATAACAAAAACAACTAAATCAATAATACATTCACTTTAAGCAAAAACAGCAAGTAAATAAAAGTTAAACTATGAAATAATATTAAGGAACACTTTTTCTCCATCTTTACTTGAGCTTTAACAACGTAGTGTCTCCTCTGTGGGACGAGGAAAGGACGTGTGATTCTGTGGTGGAGATGGAGCTTCTCTCCGTGAAGAGAGGAGAGGACCGCTGACTCAGGCTGGTTCACAGCACTGATCGAACATGAACATATTTTGCAGTGATTTCATCTCAATAAATATATGGAACGGAAGCTGAAAAAATGAGATAATCACACCCATTAGAGAAAAGCCTGAATCGATGCGTCTTCAGGTCGATGGCATGTAACACACTTTTAAAAAGCTGCTTTTCTGGATGGAGTTTGGTTTGATAAGAGCTAGGCTACGCTAACATTGTAGCTGCTCTGTCCAAATGAAATAAGGCAGAGACTGTATCTGTCGCACCACAGACCGCCTATGGACTGAGCGTGAACAGTTGTGTGTGTGCAGATAGGAGGTCCAGTCGAGCCAATCTGAATGTGTGATTAAAGGACGTTACAGAGTTCACACTCACTTCATTGTTGGTGGCAAACTTCTCGCAGGCCGTCACACAGAGCTCCATCGTCTCCACTCGCATTTCCTCTGGCATGTCTGTGTGCTGAGGACAAACAGAGAGGGTCAGGATCATTTACAGGAGAGGGAGACAGACATTTCACACTCAACAGAAAGAGACACATGTGATGCATCCAACAGTAGTTTATAAAGCCTAATGTCAGAACTGTTGAGAGTCAGGTCTTGCTGCCCTCTCTCTCTCTCTGCATGCTGTGCGCTCTCAGCGTTCTAGTTGCAAAAGAACAAATGGAGATGAGCGTTTTAAATAAAGTGGTAGATTTCTAAAGTCAAGAAAAATTTCTGTTGGACATTTTGAGGGTTTTGGTTTTAATGATGAAGTCGATTTCAACATATTGACCCAAGGAAACAAACATGTTGCCCACAGATAAATATCCCTGATCACGTGTTGGTAGACTTCCAGTCAGTGTATTTGTTCGAGTAGATTCAGTTTGTAGAAACAGACCCAGCAAAGCACTAAAATACATAATACAACCTCTCTTAAAAACATACACAGTATCCCTTTACTGTGGCTGAGTATTCATACACTCTGGTACTTCTACTCAGTACAAGACCTGAGTACTTCTACTTCTACTCAAGTACAAGATCTGAGTACTTCTACTTTTACTCAAGAACAAGATCTGAGTACTTCTACTTTTACTCAAGAACAAGATCTGAGTACTTCTACTTTTACTCAAGAACAAGATCTGAGTACTTCTACTTTTACTCAAGAACAAGATCTGAGTACTTCTACTTTTACTCAAGTACAAGATCTGAGTACTTCTACTTTTACTCAAGTACAAGATCTGAGTACTTCTACTTTTACTCAAGTACAAGATCTGAGTACTTCTCCCTCCTCTGCTTGTTGTGTATTCATGTTGTCATGGCATTAGGGTCAGAGTGTGTGTGTGTGTGTGTGTGTGTGTGTGTGTGTGTGTGTGTGTGTGTGTGTTACCCTGATGAGAGGGAAGCTCTGTAGCCTCTTGTAGTCGGCCTCCTCTTTCTTTGCCTCTCCAGTCCCTGCCATTCCGACTCCTGCCAAAAACACACACATTTATACACGTTAAAAACACACACATGTATACACGTTAAAAACACACACATTTATACACGTTAAAACCCAAAAACCGACCCTGCTAGCTTGATTTGAAACCATGAAGCTAACAACAGTGTAACCTTACCCAGCTTTATATCGCTGAGCACAGACAGCAAGCTACAACAAGTATCGTTATTACACACCTTCAAAATATGATTTATATGATAACAGCAAGTAACGGTTTGTTTTTAGCGGTTAGCTGCTGTGGCTAATTAGCATAGCTCGTTTGATAGCACAGTGTTTTCTACCCTCAGAAATCTACTTTTGTTAAAGTACAGTCGTAATATCACGAGTAACACCGTGTTGTTATGGGAGGATAAATGCAGAGGGACATAGAGGAGGATATTTAAATAGATAAGAGTTACTTACGAGGCGTTTCTCCTCCGAAAACTTCTCCTGTTTCTGTTCGGTTGTTAAGGAGACATTAAACACAGGAGGTCCCGCCTATAGCTTCATTCCCATTGGTTCAGGGGCTGTCGCTACGGAAGAAACCCCCGCCTACTACCACCTAGCTTCCTTCCTATTGGTTCAGAGGATGTCAATCAACGGACATAGTCGTTTATCTGTCTACTGTCAGTTGGCCAATTTCATCCCAATAACGTCCCGATCATAAAGTCAAGTTGTACCAAAATCACTTCAAACATCTCCTCACGCTTCTGGTGGTTTGACTACATTAATAACATCTGTATAAAGTTTGAAGGCTTTTGCATCGAGGATATCTTTGTTTTATTGCATTTGCTTAATTTTAGTGAATATTCTACCAGCAACTTTCTTTTTAATTATTGTTTTTTATGGCCAGAACTTTAATTAATTTTGTTGCAAAACATTTTTTTATTCAATATTTTTTTGAAAGTTTTATATAAAAATTATATATTTAATTCTTATTTTTATCACTTAATTTTTTTATTTCAGTAAAACATCTTTTTCATATTAAATATCTTTATTTGTTTATTTTCAAGTTAGTTTTTAAGATTGTGTGTGTGTGTGTGTGTGTGTGTGTGTGTGTGTGTGTGTGTGTGTGTGTGTGTGTTTGTGTGTGTGTGTGTGTGTGTGTGTAAAACCTTATTCTTTCCTTCCTCATCAGCCATCTTTTCAATCTGACCCACATTCAGCTTTAAACCCCTAAACACACACACACACACACACACACACACACACACACACACACACACACACACACACACACACACACACACACACACACACACACACACGTGGGTTACTCATGTTTGTTGAGCTGCATCAGTAATGATGTGTCGCTGATATCTGACCGCTCGTTAAATGTCATCCAGCCTGAAAATCAATTTAGACTCTCTAAATGTTTGCTAATTGTTCCTGTACACATGAACAAACATCTTCAGCAACTTGACAACACATGCATCCTTTAGAAAACATTCAGCAACTTGACTTTTGGAACATTTGTTTTGGAACATTTGTGTTTCTATTTCTGCATCGAAGTGTTCTGGACCGTTGGCAGCTGTCGGCCACCGTAGTTTTGTTGCTTTAACAAAACGGCAACTCGCAAAGCTCCTGCATAAAAAGTGTGTTATTCTCATTATTATTAGTAGTAGTTAAGGCAGTGTGATTGTTACCTGTGGTGATACAACATAACTATAACTTTAATGACATTTCACTGGTTAGGAGAGGAAATCAGACTACAGGAGAGACACATTATATTATGAAATGTTTGCTCAGCTAGCGAGGTTAGACGTCACATCACACTTCAGAAGAAACAGAGCGCAAAGAAATATGTCAGTGTGTGTGTGTGTGTGTGTGTGTGTGTGTGTGTGTGTGTGTGTGTGTGTGTGTGTGTGTGTGTGTGTGTGTGTGTGTGTGTGTGAGGATCATCAGTCATGAATCAACCCTGTCTTGGAGCTGTGAGTAATCTGTTTTGTCTGCATCAGAGAACAGACTTACTGAGGCGTCTGCTCAATACTCACCTCTGCGCACACACACACACACACACACACACACACACACACACACACACACACACACACACACACACACACACACACACACGCAGGCACGCACGCACACACACACACACACACACACACACACACACACACACACACACACACACACACACACACACACACACACACACCGTTTCCACAAGTTTCTCCAATACATTAAGAGTCAAACAGGGATGTTTTTATAACCATTTTATTCTTTATTGTTTTTAAACCACCTATTTCACAACATCATAGAAGATCCATGAAGATGCAAATAAAGACAAGCGCGACATCCAGAAGCAGACAGAAAGAAAGAGAGAGAGAGAAGAACAAGAAGAAGAGGAGGAAGAAGAAGAAGAAGACATAAATAAAACAGTATAGTTATTTCCGGCATGAGAGCAGGCACTTCCACAGAGAGCAGATGTTGGTCTTAAAGACACGGTGTTGACCTGAGGCTTGTTTACTGTTTGAGTCAAAGCCCCTAAATGTCTGTTCTCATCTGTAACGACCTCCAGAGATAAAGCACGGTTTGATTCAGAGCTTCTGAAGTAAACGTGAGGTTTGTGAGAGGTTAAAGCAGACTGGCACAGAGCGACATCACGTTACACAGTAATAAGACCACGGTTTGACCAGATCATGGATGTAGAAAACCTGAACACAGACGATACTCACAGCGAATGAAACCCTTTAGAACCAGGAGAGCTTCAGATTCAGGTTGAGCTGTTTCTCACAGGTCAGATACCTGTGGAACGTTATCTGTGTATTTACAGCTTAAGTACTTTTTATGTAACCGTGAACCAGAAGACAGTTCATGTGAAACCAGATTTATTTGTCACGTACATTTCGTAATATGTTTTATCCCAAACTGTTGACTTATTGTTCACGTGGAGTACTTAAAAAAATAAAAAGAATAACAAAATAAGTCAACTTTTTGGTCATGTAACTTTCAACCCAAACGTCAAGTAACTTCGAATGACATTTCCAACTCAAACCTACGACTAATTGGTCATGTGACTTCCGTACTTAATTAACGCCATTTGATGCATGAGTAGAGGTTTCATAGCTACTTTAACCCAAACGTCATGTAGCTTCAAGTAACATTTCCTGCATAGTTACTCTAACTCAAACGACTAATTGGTCAGGTGACTTCAGTACTTAATTTAACGCCATTTCATTGTTTTTTTAACCGTAACATTGATATATTTATCTTGTAACTTTGGGACATGAGTAAAGCTTCTTTCATAGTTATTTTAACCCAAACAAGGACTCATGGTCACGTGACTTCTGCTGCATTTAAGTCACCTTCGTAGTTTTATCCAATCAAAACGATTCTGAATTATGTGTCGCGTAACTTTCAGTCACTCTTTTTTAAAAGTGTGAAACCAGATTTATTTGTCACGTAAATATCGTAGTATCCCAAACTGTTGACTTATATTTCACGTGCAAAACGTAGGCAGACTCCTTCATAAAAAAAAAAACGTTAACCGTTTTAAATCCAAACGTCACGTAGCTTCGAGTAACATTTCCTCCGTAGTAACTCTAACTCAAACCAACGACTAATTTGTCACGTGACTTCCGTACTTAATTAACGCCATTTCCGTTGTTTTTTTAACCGAAACGTTGATGTATTTATCTCGTAACTTTGGGACAAGAGTAAAGCCTAAACAAGGGCTCATGGTCATGTGACTTCTGGAGTTAAGTCACCTTCGTAGTTTTATCCAATCAAAAGTTTCCGAATTATTTGTCGCGTAACTTTCAGTAACTATTTTTTTAAAGTTTGAAACCAGATTTATTTATCACGTACATTTCGTACGGTTAACTTATTTTTCACATGCAGTACTTAGGTAGACTCCATTAAAAAAACGTAAACTTTTTTGTCACGTAACATCGTTTTTTCAACCCAAACGTCGCGTAGATTCGAGTAACATTTCCAACTCAAACCTAGGTCTAATAGTTCACGTGACTCCTGTTCTTGATTAACGCCATTTCCATTGTTTTTTAACCGAAACGTTGATGTATTTATCTTTGAGTAAAGCTCAAACAAGGACTCATGGTCACGTGACTTCTGGATTTAAGTTACATTTGTAGTTTTTTTCAATCAAAACGTTTCTGAATTATTTGTTGCGTAACTTTCAGTAACACTTTTTTGCCCTGTAATTTCAGGCTTTTTCTGTGGTTATTTTAACTATGAACAATTTGTCAACAAAACGTGCGTACTTGCCACTTCTGTAGGTATTTACAGTAAACATTGGATTATCTGTCAGACCTAAGTAACGATGGAAGTTTATTTTGAAAATGCTTTTCTAAATAATACATAATTATACTTTATGACTTTATATGTGATGAGCGGAGATTGTTATTTCAAAGCAGAACAACGACGGATAACTTTTCACAAGATATCCTACAAGCCGCTGTCTGAGGAGACATTGACCCACCTTGATATATTTCATAAATTAAGATTATTATCAGTCTGAGTTGATCCATGAGATTTTTCTGCCTGAATGCGTGGTTACTTTTATCGACATTTAACCGGAGCAGATAATCGATGTTTCCCCAGGAGTCCGGTTCATGCCAGTGTTTCCTTTCATGCACTCAGGTGACTTTCTGCAGGATTACACGTGGACAGCAACACTACAAACTGTGCATGACTTGTGTTTCAAATAAACATTTGAATAATACAAAATAAAAACTACTAGACCTCTTGTTTCTTACGTCCTGCATTCCTACCAACCCTTAACAGACTGTCACAATTCCTCATCATTTCATAACCCCTAATCGTTGACTTATTGTCTCATTTAAAATAAGTTCTCTATCATTGAAGAGCCATTTTAACTGCTGAGGCTGGTGTGAAGTCGACCTACTAATTTGTGTGTTTGGGTATTCTGTGGAGCATCGTCCTGATTAGATTAAATCCGGGTACACTCACGCCACTATTGGGATAGAGAGCCTATAACAATCCTTTCTCATAACAAATATAGTAAAACAAGGGTTTCATAACAAGTTCTTGTTAGGATTTAACTGAATATATTTGGCTGTCTCATGCACACAAACAGAAGCGACCGGTCCATCTCTCCGTCCAGCAGCAGGCCTCCCAACACTAAATCCCACTTCAAAAGCTATTCATATAATCATGTGTTTCAAGCCACTCTAGTGAGTATTCATTTAGTTCCAAAAAGAGGTTTTGTATACATCTGAGACCCATAATATATGAATGAAAAACAGTATAATAGGGGACCTTTAATGTTGTGAGTGTTACAATCGGATCCACGACACCAACACTAAAAACAAACAGAAACCGGTCCATCTCTCCGTCCATCTCTCCGTCCATCTCTCCGTCCATCTCTCCGTCCATCTCTCCGTCCACCAACACTAACTCCACCCCCCCCTCCCCTCACTGTTTGGGGCCAGAACTCTGGGCGTGGCAGGGGTCCAGAGACTCCTTGGTGGCTCCTCCGTAGACGTCTACGTCCAGGTCGGTCCAGGGCGCGATGTTCCCCAGCGCCGAGGAGCTGCACTCGGACAGAGCGAGGACCTCAGCTGGCTTCAGGACCCGGTCCCACAGGTTGAACTGAGACAGATCCCCCACCAGAGCCTGCGACGCGTCAAAGTGACCCCCCAAGGTGTCCTGGAGGAGGAGGAAACACACACATGGATGCTAGGATTAATCACCAAGACACCAGGGTTACGGACCTAACCATGATCCAAGCTGTTTCATTCTCTAGATGAGCGTTTGATTCTCTAGAGATGATGGAAAGTCGAAGAGTCTTTCTCTCAGGAAGGTTCCTAGGAAAGGCGCTTCAGAGCTTTCTTTGTTGGACCACAGAACACGTCCACTGGACCTTTCTGGACCAAATGAAAGGAGATAATGCTGTCCCACATTTCCTAGCAGACCCAGCATTTACTGACTAACAAATTCTGCTCCTTGTGGGCTGCGAAGGCACTGCAAGTGGGCCGCCAAATAATTAGCAAAACATTATGATTTGTGTGGAAACATTTCATTATTAAGGTTTGCTTTCATTTGAACCTCTTTTCCTTTCTCTTTTTCGATCCTCCTTAGCAGCGGTCATTACAGTCCTTGACAGCGGTCTGTTCTACTGGATTAACAACGTGTCACATCAGAACTTTATTTAGCCTCCGTATCGTTTATGGTTGAATGTGGGCCGCGAACACTTTTTAGATTCTTAAGAGGGCCCTGAGTTGAAAAAGGTTGGGAACCGCTGTTAGATGATGGAAAGTCCAAGAGTCTTATGGCGCATTTCCACTACAGGGCCTCGCTCGGCCTCGCTCGGTATGGCTAGGCCTCGTTAGGCCTTGTTAGGACAGGCTCACTTTATGCTGCGTTTCCATTACAGTTTAGTAGCTGGGGCAGTAACTATAGTAACGCAGTGTAGGCGGAGCCGTGACGTGATCTTCAGAGAACCCCAGAAAAACAACACAGCCGTTAGCTGTTAGCACTCAGAGCTCACAGCTCCTCATATCTGTTCAGAAACTAGACAAAAGTGAAACAAGTACAAACCACAGACTGCCTGTGTCATGGTGAATACAGTCGCTGCTTTATTTATGTCTGTATAGGCCGTTGTTGTGAGTGTGGACGGTCGGAGCAGATACTGCGTTAGCTTAGCCAATCTCCATTTAGAAAACACGCATTTTAAAAGGTGTTTCGCCTGCCGTCTGTCTGCAGACTTGTCAAAGCATTAATTCATGGTTGTTACTAACCGGTATCAGTATGTTGTTACTTCGGCATCATTTTGAAACGTGTATTACAATTAAATCACGGTCAAATATGTTCATCTTGTTGTAGTTGTAGCCCCCTTGCCAGCAATTCTCTCTCTAGTTTAGCATACTCAGCCCGACTCAGCCTCGTTGTTGGCCCGGAAAGAACCTCGATTTTATGAGGCCAGAAAAACTGTGAAATAGTACCCGCTAGCCGGTACTAGGCCAAGTGGAAACGCAACCAAAAACGGGCCGGGCACGGCACGGCACGCTTAAAGCGAGCTCTGCGCTGTGGTGGAAATGCGCCATTAGTCTCAGGAGGGTTCCTAGGAGAGGAGCTTCAGAGCTTTCTTTGTTGGACCAGACAACAAATCCGACCAAATGAGAGGAGATAATGCTGTCCCACAATTCCTAGCAGCTCAGCAATTACAGTGACGCAGGAATAAATAACTCTGTTCCAGCATTATGGGCGAGTTTCCACTAAACCAGGAACTACTTTTCAAGGGAGTAGGGACTACAAGTTTCCTTCAGCCTGTTGTTGTCTACGTTTCCACAGTGGTCCTATGTCCATTAGGGTTTCAGGACAATTTGTTATTAGGGTTTAACTGAATATATTTGGCTGTATTTTGCTTTATATATGAATGTGTTTATGTCATTACATTACATGTCACTTGTTAGACGCTTTTATCCGAAGCGACCTACATACATTCAATAACTGATGGCCGTCCCCACAGGAGCAGTTTGGGGTGAAGTGTCTTTCCCAGGGACACAACAACATGCTGACTGCAGCAGGGATTGAACCAGTGCTCTCCCCTGATCCAGAGATAAACGCATTATCCCACTGAGCCACAGCTTTGTAAAAATGTGACAAACACTGTAAACGATCCCAGAGTAAATCAATCGTTTAGTCCATTAGTACACCTCCAAGATATGCTCCATTAGTACACTTTTTTGCATTTACACTGATAGTATATTGTATTGAAAATAGACTACAACCCTCCTCAGGTGGTGAACTGTAACTACTGCGTTCATCTCTCCTGGTTAGATAGAAATGAGAAAGCAGGGTGAAGATCTGTGCATAATATGATTCTCTTTAGACGAGATGAAAACATGTTTGAGTGAGAGGACTCTTCTCCATAAAATCCAGACATCAGTTCGTCTTCAGATGAGGTTTTTGAAGCACTTGTAAAAAATCTAACCAGGTTGATGCATGGT